>NW_026732924.1:0-158683 GCF_028476545.2 Physella acuta
CCTGAATATAGATCTATAGTCTATTACGCTTTATAGTTCTACATTTATATTAAAAAACAACTTTTAATTGTAACGTACGGAAAAATTCGGCAACAATATCTGTGGATCCTTTTAATGTTATTACGTTACTGGTGGACGTAGCCATTTTCAAACTCCCGCGATTTCAAATGCCGAAAACGTGGACTGGAATCAAGTGCAAGGCTATCCAGATAATTTCAGTAGGCTACTCATTTGAAGGGCCTAGGTGTACGGAAAAAAGTACTACTCAAAACTTTTATATTAGTCCTAGCCTAGGACTCACTTGATCTAGGTTTTGTCTTTGACAAATCAAAATAATTTTGCTTTAATTTTTAAACATCTATTAGGCCTAGGATACGTGGTGTTTGTGTGGGAGGGGGGGAGAGAAGGAGAGAAAATCCCCCTCATAACTGATAGTTAAATGATCAATAACTATAGGCCTATCTGTATTGTATTTGTTTATAAGAATTTATTTTATAATACATTGTAAAAGTAGAATGAAAGAGAGGATGTAGTTTTAAAAAAATGTTATGTAGGGCAATGTATGAATGTAATGTAGGGGCCTAATTTTATTTTGGGAGCCAGTTTTTGCCAACGTGAAGCAAAATGCTTATTCGCTGTTATTTTTAGAAAACCTAAAGTCGACTAATTTTTTCTATTTTTTTTTTTTTTGGATAGACCTCAGCCAAGATTTAGAGTCTAATCTAGATCTAGAATCTAGATCTAAGTCCCGATTCTATAAATTTGGCCTAGGCCTAAGTTTAATACTAGATCTAGGCCTACGGATATAATAAAACTAACTTCGGATGTAAACCCTATATTTACATTCCTCTACGCATGCGTGAATTCTGTAAACATCAAGATGGCTGCAGTCGAGGAAGTAGCCTATCATGGAACTTGGAAGGTACGTAAATTTATTTTATTATTTTCATAGACAAATAATTAACTTGTAATTTAAAATATTCAGAAACAATGCTTAACAGCAAAATGCGTTTTAAATTTGTACAGGGAAAGACATTTTACCTTTCTGTTTTTCCTTACTAACCGGTAGGCTGCTACACCTTTTTTCATTTAACAAAACAAAAACAAACAACATTGACAATTGATTTGATTGAACGTTGAGTTACATTGCACACAACAATACACAATAAGGCCTAATGACTAGGCCTAATGGGCCATCCGGATCATTTTTAGAATCGACCCTTTGAAGGTCCTGGCAGAATGAGCTCCCCCCCCCCCCCCCCCAAAAAAAAAAAAACGCTACACCTAGACTCTAGACTCTACTTCTTACTACTTACGAGTATCATCATATGATTGCTAGGCTCAATAATCAATATGTTTCTCAGTAGCAAACATCTAAATTAATTTATAATTATTTTACTAAGTGAATTTACTCACACTATTTCAGTAATCATTGAATTGAAAACAAAAGTGCAAACATATAGGCCTAATTAACATTTTAAATTAGTTAATTGCTGAAATTGTTTTCTAATATTTTTAAAGTTGTGAAATTAGAAACAGTTACTTTTAAAAATTACAAATGCTATGCTATGTAGCATTTTATAGCATTTTATAAAGCCCACTTCCTATAAGTCCTATTTAAGAAATGTCAAACTCCCTTCCATTCAGCGCGGGGTTGAGTCGTTGTTGCTTTTTAATAGGTGAAATTATGACCTGGAATTTGTTTTTTTTTCCTGAAAAACTCCTGGAATTTCAAGTTCACTTTGGTGAAGGAACCCAGCTACTAGCAATAAATTATTAGGCTTAGTGAACCAATGTGACTGTCTGACATGAGTATTATGTGTAATGTTGAGTGTAGACTGTAGGCCTATAATGTTGAGTGTAGAGTAGGCCTATTAAATTTTAAATATTAAATATTTTGGAGATCTAACTAAAGTTTTCTAAACCCTTATCAGGCCAGCAGTCACTCAGTTTTGTCTTTATGAATATGATCATCATTTATCATAATCAATGTAGGAATCATTGAGTAGACAGGTCCTGATCTAAATTATTAAATAATTAATCGTATCCTATAAAATACATTATAATTCATTAGGGCCTTTATGTTTCAGATAATTGAATGTGTATCAGTGGCGGGGAGTGGTTGAAACGACAGGCATAGAAGGGTAAGTCACAAAAACATTACACCCATCTCTAAAAAGACACAAAGTTGATAGCTTTTCTGTTATTTGCACAAATCATGTTACTATTGTAACCAGTTTTACTGATAGTATGTAAAGGTTCTTCTAAAGTAGACTTTAATTTGTTAATGAAATGATTAGTAAAAGTAATTCTTTTGAACTTAAAAAGCTATAAAACTATGTAAACAAGCCATTCTAAAAATTACCATATGTTTGATCATTGGTGATCAAGCTATATTTTAATCAACGCAACATGTTTTTACTGTACTGTGCTAAAAATGAAATATAAATAAGAATTTGTTGCACATTATTTTCTTATTACAATTGTTTTTAAAATCCACTTTTGTTATGTAGGTTCTTGCCCTAAAAATTCTTGCTTTTTTCCCCCAGAACTGAATTTATTCTTGATGAAAATGGTGATGTCTCCTGGCAAGTGGCTGATGAAGCCGAGCCACTTCCATTTTTCCACTGTGAAACTTACGAGGTAATTAATTTTATATATTTCACATTCTGAACTCTCTTCATTGTGCTGCCTTGATTTCTGATTTATATCATTGTCTAATGGGGTAGTTATTACCTTAAATGACTAGGATGTTGGCTATAATGATATTCAGAAGTTGATGTGATTTATGCATAACCCATGTTTTTCCTTTTGTTTCCAAGGTTTGTCCAGCCTCAGTAACAGAACCTGCGCTGTTGAAATTTATAGGAACCTATGCTGGCTATGTAGTTGAGTTTAAAGTAAGTACATTTTCATTATAGGGAATGTGTACACTATTTATTTCTGGGGTTGAAATTGTGTTTTTAAATTCTTCTTTCTGTCCCTTTTTGTGTGAAATTTGTTGTTCACCTTTTTGTCTATTATCCATTAAGTTTCACAAATCATAAATTTTATCTTGTCGATAGTTTTATTGACTATTGGTGTCATTGACTATGATTTTTTAATTACAATTCAACTAAATGTACCAGGCTCAGTGAAGTTAAACATAAATTTGATGAACTGTACTTGATTTTTCTTTGTTATTTAGGTGGACATCTCTGACGACTTGATGTTACTGACATATGAAAAATGCTGTATGCTGCAATGTCAGAAGGTAAGTTTATTATTATTGTTGGTTTTATATATGAATAGATAATCGTATACCCTTCAATCAAAATACAACAAATTTTGTGTGCAGGTCTCATCAGGACCGAGAAAAGAAGACTCACCATATTCTTTTCTTAGTGCATTGGAGCATGGCTATTTCACAGATCTCACTCTTAAGGCAGATAATGGTAAAGAGGTATGTTTTGGCTGGATTATAAAATCACAAAAAAAATTCTTTAATTTTGACCAGTGTGTTCATATAAAAAAAAAAAAAATATATATATATATATATATATATATATATATATATATATATATATATATATATATATATATATATATATATATATATATCTTCTCCATCTTGATCAGTTCAAGGCTCACACAATGATCCTGAAGCTGAGCTCCCCAGAGATAGACTGGACAGCTCCCAGCACACCCCTGTCTGGTCTGCCTGAAGATGTGTTGAAGGTAACCCTGCACTATCTCTACGCTGAGTGTCTGCCCCGTGGCCTGTCAGAGAGCACCGCACAAAAGTGCTGTAAGCTGGTGGGGAAACTGCCAGGGTTTGCCAAGTTTGGACAGTTGTGTGAAACTTTTTTAAAGAACACAGCCCTTACACAACGTAAGTTGGATTTTGTTTAAAACTTTTGTTAGGTAATTTAATTCTTCTTTTTTTTTAAACAAGTATATGCTGTTAATATTGAAGTTTAATTATTATTATGTATGCTTTTCAATAATTGTTTTGAATGTAGTTTTTATATCTTTTGGAAGTAAGATGCATTTCTTCTATGTAGTAAATATAAATTACTTGCATGTAATTTATATAATTATCTTGTAATTTAAGAAATGAAGACACTGGTATCAGATATTCACACCTGCGCAGATAAGATCAATGATCTGTTTGGTAGTGCCATAGGCGAGGATGGTAAGGAGACTGTAACACTAGAAGGAACGATGTGGTCAAATCCAGCCAAGCTGTGTTACACTGTAAGACAAGCCTTGAGAGAAGTGGCTGTAGGTATGTTACACTTGATACAAGTGACTGTAGCTTTTCAAAAATCACTTCTGCCTTTGTCAGCATAGAGTAGTTGTCATAAGTTTCTTACCGCTTCATAATGATTGAAATTGTATTTCTATTACAAGCCAGTTTGTAGCTGATGTAGACCTTATGATTTTATTATTGTATTGAAACTTTTTATTGAATATGATCTATGGTTGTAGCTGACGGATATAAATATTCTATTCCCCAGCTTGTGCCAAACTGGTTATAATGTGTGATCTGTTTTCTAAGAGGAAGTATGAACTCTCTAGGGAAGAAAGATATGAAATAATGAAATATGTTAAGTCTAGGTCAGTAGATATAACATTAAATTTTTGAAACTGTTAGCTAAATTAGTGCATTATGTCAAATTAAAAAGTTTATCAAAACATATGGTTTCATTTATTTTCAAATTAATGCTTTTTTTTTAAATACACGTTTGTGTACTGGAAATTATTATTAAAGTTGGCAACTATTGTGTTCACCTATTAATCAACGGTGTATTTATGAAATGGTATAATAATCCTTGTCTTCAATGTCTCAATAAAAATATGAAACCATTATATTCCAGGATACCTGTGTTTATGAAGCAAGTGCTGACCTTGCTGACCACAGTCAAATCTCACCTACAGGCCCTCACACAACCACAGAGGACTGATATAGCAGCTTATCTGGTCCCAGAGGTATGGCCAAGTTCTTCATTAGGCTGGCTCACAGCCCATTTGAAATTATAGTAAAAAGTATTCAAATCTAAGGCATGGGCTTCTTTCATTGAAGCATCATAGTCATTCACCTGGTAGAAATACTGGCAACAAAGATGTTTATGAATGTATCAACTGATTCTCAGCCCTGTTTAAGCTTCTTGTCACATATCACACAGGAATTGTTCCAGCTTGTTTGACTTCTGTCTACCCTGGATTAATATTCTGGTGTGCCAGATTTTTTGTGTGCACTTAAGTATTTTATGCCTGTAGAACCTTTCTGTCTTCCCCCTGTTGGACCTTTCTGTCTGCTCCATGTTACTGTTTCTGAAGTTATTTCTGCACCAAAGTAATCTTACCTGTGTGGCCTTTTTGTTAGACCTATGTTACTGCTCTGTTGTGCCAAATTTTTTCCCCTGCACATGTATTTCTTGCTATTCTGTTGATCAGCATTACATTTATTAAATAGTTGACTGTTTTAACCTTTTTATAGAACATGTTATATATTTAAATGTATAACAGTTTTAAAACTAAGATATATTTAAATGTGTTTTTTTTCTTGCAAGTTTATAAACAAGACATTTTTATTTGTGCCACAGATGGAAACCATTCTAGACACAATGTCTAGGTTTGCCAATGAAACAAAGTCTGCACTTGAACAGGCTATCACCACAAGTAATGAAAAAGTTGTTGAAAAGGGAGAGAAGCTAGACAAATCAAAACGTAGCAGTGTAGGAGATGCATTAGGACGAACTCTAAAGCATGTGGGTACTAAACAATGGTGTAATATTTGGTAATGCATAATTAAGTTATTCTACAGAATCAGAATCCTGTATAAAACTGCATGGTAAAGATATCCTTTTTCCCCTAGGCTTTACATTTAAAAGAATTAAAGAAGCTCAAACACTTTCATGACAGGACAACTTCAAGTTTCCAACACTTACGACAGAAGAGGTAATTATTCAACTATTTTGGTTCATTTATCTAAAAGCCTTAGAAATGCTCTTTGTGTAAAATAGGTGTGTTAAGAAATGTAAAACATCTTTTTAATTGTGAGCTTTATGAATATTAAAACCTTTAAAATTGTGTGCATTAGGAAATTTAAAACACCTTTAAAATTTGTTTAGGAAGTGAAATTGTAATATCTACTTTGTGTGATTTTATGTTTTAGGGAGAATTTCAACATGAAAAGTCAGCCAGATAAAGTGAGGTCTGTGTCCCAGTCCTTAGTCCACCTAGTTGATGAGGTAGGTTGTGAAAATGTTGTGTAAGAAACAGGCTATGCGTTATTTAAGTTGATGAGGTAGGTTGTGAAAATGTTGTGTAAGAAACAGGCTATGCGTTATTTAAGTTGATGAGGTAGGTTGTGTTGTGTAAGAAACAGGCTATGTGAAGCCGCAAATACTTATCTGAATTTACACTTGCCTAATTATAAATGAGTTAACTTAATCTAGTAAATCTTTCTCCATACAGTTTAGTGATCTAGTAGCATTTCTCATAACCTGAATGTAATTTATACAATTGTTTTCTTTTGTTCCCATCATTTGTGGAACATTTAAAAGAGAAAAATTTAATTTTATTTCTTCAGTTCCCATCGTTTGTTATACGTTTGAGAGAGATCATAGCAGCCTTAGATGAGAAGGTCACATGGAAGGAGTGGAAATACTTGTTCAAAATGGCTACCTCTAAAGTTGTAAGCACAAAATTTATTTTATTTTCCATTGTTAGAAGAAATGTGATTTCTGGCAAATAAAACATTTTATGTTTTCAAAGTACTCGGTTACATCTCTGCAATTTTATTTTTAAAGGAAATGTAAAAAGTTTTTAAGAGTATAAAATTATATTGCCTTTCTGTTGTGAAATAAAAGATTTGTGTTATCTCTGTTTCAGTCTTGGGGACTCGCTAAAGTCCAGTCCCACCGTACAGCCCTGCAGCCTATGATTGATGAGATGTGTGACATTGTGCGCAGTGAGCAGTTTGTTGCATCACTTGTGACCCTTGGCTTAAAACTGCCAGCTGACCACCCCTCACCTGTCCAGAACAGTTCAGGGAAAGATGCCCTGTTTTCTGCTGCAGCTGGGCACACAACAAAATATGCTCAGGTGAGTTTTACAAAAAATATGGGGGGGGGGGGGGGGGGGGGGGACTGTGAAGGTGGCTGAGGGACAGTGCTGACAACTCAATACAAAAATGTGGTAAAATGTGACATTTTGAAGTGTTATATGACTTTTTAGTCATGATGCTTGGGAAATAGTTCTGGATGTACAATAGAAACGCTGACACTTTGGTTGTGTTTACTCAGGTATGTTTTTATTTCAGCTGTGTTGACTCATGTGTTTATCTATTTCAGCTGTGTTGATTCATGTGTTTATCTATTTCAGCTGTGTTGACTCATGTGTTTATCTATTTCAGCTGTGTTGACTCATGTGTTTATCTATTTCAGCTGTGTTGACTCATGTGTTTATCTATTTCAGCTGTGTTGACTCATGTGTTTATCTATTTCAGCTGTGTTGACTCATGTGTTTATCTATTTCAGCTCAGCTGTGTTGACTCATGTGTTTATCTATTTCAGCTCAGCTGTGTTGACTCATGTGTTTATCTATTTCAGCTGTGTTGACTCATGTGTTCTATTTCAGCTGTGTTGACTCATGTGTTTATCTCAGCTGTGTTGACTCATGTGTTTATCTCAGCTGTGTTGACTCATGTGTTTATCTATTTCAGCTGTGTTGACTCATGTGTTTATCTATTTCAGCTGTGTTGACTCATGTGTTTATCTATTTCAGCTGTGTTGACTCATGTGTTTATCTCAGCTGTGTTGACTCATGTGTTTATCTATTTCAGCTGTGTTGACTCATGTGTTTATCTATTTCAGCTGTGTTGACTCATGTGTTTATCTCAGCTGTGTTGACTCATGTGTTTATCTCAGCTGTGTTGACTCATGTGTTTATCTATTTCAGCTGTGTTGACTCATGTGTTTATCTATTTCAGCTGTGTTGACTCATGTGTTTATCTATTTCAGCTCAGCTGTGTGGACTCCCTGTGTGTATCTCCAACTGCCAGCCAAAGTTGTACAGCCAAAAGAGCCTTGGAGTTGTTTAGAGCTTGTGATGACACTGACATGGTCTTTGAGGTGGTCAGTTTGCCAGGTCAGTCCCTGACTATTCAGTACTTGTTGCACAAATTTCCCATTAGACTCATGTGTCCTGCCTTGATTTTATCTTTCCATTGGACCACTTTGTGCTTGGTCACTTCACTGTCTCTGATAAAGTTAAGTTCACCAAACACCTTCTCTAAATTACATTTTTGGTGTTAAGAATAAATTTTTAAATTTTTTATTGGAAGTGCATGTTAACCTTCTTCCCCTGTAACAAATTTTTCTCCTGCCTGCAAACAGAGGGAGGTGATATTATAATTGAAACAAATTTTTCTCCTGCCTACAGAGGGAGGTGATATTATAATTAAAACAAATTTTTCTCCTGCCTACAGAGGGAGGTGATATTATAATTGAAACAAATTTTTCTCCTGCCTACAGAGGGAGGTGATATTATAATTGAAACAAATTTTTCTCCTGCCTACAGAGGGAGGTGATATTATAATTGACCACACAGCAAGCCAGGCTGACGGCTGTGCTGGGGCAGAGATGGCTAAAAGCTCAGGGCCCGAGGCTCATGATGAGGTCGAAGTTCACGAAATCCGAGCGCATCGTGTGGTCGTGGCAGCACGGTGTGACTGGTTCAGGCGGGCTTTGCTGAGTGGGATGAAGGAAGCCATTGACAGGTAGCTCATTTACTTTAATACTTTAGTGTTGAGTAGTATCTCATTGACAGGTAGCTCATTTACTTTAATACTTTAGTGTTGAGTAGTATCTCATTGACAGGTAGCTCATTTACTTTAACACTTTAGTGTTGAGTAGTATCTCATTGACAGGTAGCTCATTTACTTTAACACTTTAGTGTTGAGTAGTATCTCATTGACAGGTAGCTCATTTACTTTAACACTTTAGTGTTGAGTAGTATCTCATTGACAGGTAGCTCATTTACTTTAACACTGTAGTGTTGAGTAGTATCTCATTGACAGGTAGCTCATTTACTTTAACACTTTAGTGTTGAGTAGTAGCTCATTGACAGGTAGCTCAGTTACTTTAACACTTTAGTATTGAGTAGTATCTCATTGACAGGTAGCTCATTGACATTTGCTTTGTTTAACCCTTTACTATCTGTGTATTAAAAATTATTTTACTTCAGTATGACCAAACAAAATAACATTGCATTTTTCAACTTGGCCATATTTTGTTTTTTTAAATTAGTACAATTTTCTTTATATAGGTCTATATTTAAAAATTGAAAACATATGCATTAGTCCTACACAGGAAAATAGTCTCAGTCTATTATGTTTGAGTTTAAATGCTAATAAAAATTTCACCGGAACTATTTTCTTTTTTGATATCACTAGTCACATCAGCAAATTTAAAACAGAAAATGTTTAGCTTTGGAAAAGTAATAGAAAATTAATTACTCTTGATGAGAAAAACTTGTAAATTAAGCTTTATTTAGGATTTCTATTTTCAAAACTCATAAACAATGAGACTTTATTACAACACAGAAATTAATGGGCTGAATCAGACAGTACTACATTAAAAATCACAAGCACATTTTTGGGCATAGCAGAGTAAAAAATTACACTTTAAAAACTTTTTCTTATCCTAATACTTCCTCACTTTATAACTTTGTTCACATTTGAGGTTATTTCTTTTTTAATTTGTCCAGATTTAGCCAACTATATTTTAAAAATGTAACAAATATTTTTCTTTCTTCTTTCAGAAAAATTATTGTACATGACACAAATCCTGAATTATTTACTCTGTTTCTTGAAGCCTTATACTCAGGACATTTAGATATTACTAGCCTTAATGCTGAACAGCTGGCAGATATGATGACACTCTGTGATAGATACGAGGTTTGTTGTTTTTTTGTACATCAACTCACCAGATTTTTGTGATAGATATGAGGTTTGTTAGTTTTTTAAACATCAACTGAACAGTTTTTCTTAGTAAGTTAGTAAAGTTCCCCTTTCAAACCTAATAATCTGAATGGCAGATAAAATTTATATTTTTTTACCTCGGCATTTGAAAGGGTGGATTTTTTCTTAGGGCAAGATATAAATAATTGGCTGAATAAAAAAGAAACCTTAGCCTAAGTGGCCACTTGCAAGTTGTTGTTAGTTCAGTGTTTAAATAAACTAATTTTTTTTTCTTAAATTAATAGCTAACTTTTGACACCTAAAACATATGTTCCCAGATGGACAGCTTAAAGCAGGTGTGTGAGCAGGAACTCAAGTCTCACCTGGATGAGGAGAATGCACTGTGCCTTCTGAACCTTGCTGACCACCTCAATAGCAGAAATTTAAGGGTGACTGTTTTTTTTTGTCCCAGATATTAATTATTTTCTGGGTGTTAAAAGTCTGGTTTTTGGTTTCCCCAGAGTCATTTTCCAATATTATTTTATTGCTTCAATTTTTATTTTTAACATTTTATTTGGCACTATTTTAAATCCATTCATGTTTTTTTTTTTTTTTTGTAAATTTAAAATTATTGTCTGTAACCATTTTCAGAAAGCTTAAAATTGTTCGTTTATAGCTCAGGCTTAATAATATGATGTGTAACATTGTGCATATTTTATGCTATCTTTGATGTATTGCAGGATTCAGCTTTAAACTATGTTGTTGAGCATCAAGACATCACCTTCAGTGAAGTGTATGATGAGTTACCTGACCACTTGAAAGATGAGGTACAGGATGCAATAGTTTGGCAGGGGTAAGTTTTGTTTTTGTTTACTGGTAAATGAAGTGTTGAATAAATAGAAAATAAATTAAACCCGACATGTATACATACATGTCTGGAAAAAAAACCTGCAATAATTTAATTATATTTTGAAACATTTTCGCCAAGGAACATAATAGTTGCGTTTTTCTTCTTAGAAATGAATAGTATACAATGCTTGTGTTTTAAACTGGTAATGTAAACATGGTATATTTTTCTTTATTGAGAGACTATTTAATTAGAACCTTTTTGCAGAAAGCGAGCATTGAAGGAAACAGGAAAAAAGATTATGAAACCTTTGTGACCTTTTTACTAATTGTAATGCTGCATACTATGACAAAAAATATAATTTGCTTACTTTTTTTCAAGTTTTGGTTTCATTTGTAAATAAAAGTCCTTTAACTAGAACAAGTGTTCTTTATAAATTCATTTTTTTAAAAAGGTTTATTTATTTTTTCTCAACACATTCTACTGTTAATTTTCAATCATGGATGTTCCTGTAAAGTTTACTTTGATTTACTTTTTCCTTATATAAAATATTTACATGCACAGTTTATAATTGTTTTGTTTTTCTTTCATAAAATATTTCCAATAAGCTGTTTGCATTGATTTCCTGTTTCCTTACATGAAATGTTTCCATTAAGCTATTTACATTGATTTCCTTACACAAAATGTTTTCCTCACGCTTTGATTCCCTTTGTGTCCAGCCTAGAGCCAAGAACCCAGTCATCACAAGGCCACCATTTAGGGACCCCCAGCTCCACATCTAGTCTCAGTGAAGTGGATGAACTGGTAGCAAACATGGACTTGTCACAGGAGAGGGTAGGTCTCTTTATGCTTGTAGACTGTCTCTACTTTCTATACTGGATGTTGTCTCTACTTTCTATATGGGAAGATTGTCTCTACTTTTTTCTCTACTGGCTCTTAGTCTCTACTTTATCTGCTTGTAGTAATTCTCTAATTCTATACTGCTATTTAGTCACTACTTTCTCTACTCCTTTATGTATTCCCTCTGATGGTTAATAATTTAATTCCTCTACAGGAAGTTAGTTTCTATTGGTAATTAATCTCTCTCTCCACAGTTTGTTAACCTCTACTTTCTATGCTGAAAGTTTCTACGTATAGTAGGGTCAACATTGCCATCTGAGATTGCTTTTTTGCTAGCTCTATTAGATTATTTCCACATCTTCCCAGTGGATATCTTGTTAGATTGTCTTTACATATTCCTAGTGATACTGTTAGTTTTCACATTTTTAAAATGGATTTGGATCTATCAGATGTTTTCAATTTTTCCTAGTGTATCTTTCAGATGTTTTCACATTTTACTAATGAATCTATCAGATATTTTCACATTCCCCTAATGAATATGTCAGAAGTTTTCACATGGCCTCCCAACTTTCCCTAGGGTTTGGACCTGTCAACGTCCAGCTCCTTTGATGACCTACAGTTGGTGGAAGATTCAGCCCGGCTGGACGTGTGTGTGAGGAACTTGAGGGACATCGTTGGTGAGAGTGTCCCTGTTGAGGAACTGACCAGGATAGCCTTTGCTGCTGACTACGATGTAAACAGGGCCCTCAATTTCTTCTTCTCCTCTTAGCATCTGGTGTTGAGGTTCTTCTTTTTCACTCACTGTGTTCAAATACAAGGAATAATCTGGCATTATATATTGTTTGCAAACATTTTTTAATGAGTTAAGTAAATTTGTATTGCAATGTATATTTATCAAAATGATAATCTTAAATTGATGTAGAGTAATTTTTAGCCTTATGGAAACATATTGTAGCTCTTGTCAAATAATCCTCCTGATATTGTTATAGCCTGAAGAATTTTTATTTTTAACTTGTAACTTTTTTTTTCCTAGTATTAAAATTTTTTCTGAAAGTGCACTTTCCACCTCATCTGCCAACAAATATCCCCAGCAACAACGTGGATGTCACTATTTATTTTAGCGTAGAACCACTGTGTTCTTCTAGTCTACTCCCCCACAACACATTTGTTTATGTATTGGGTCCCCATTTCAATTTTCCAAACTGAACAATATGTTTTGTTGAAGGTTTAACATATATTATTAATATATTTAAAACTGAGGTATTTTTTAAACATATTTTCTTTAAGTTACATAAATATGATTTAACATACATTTTAAATTACACATAACGTAACAACATAGTATTCACGTTGCTGCAAATTTTGACTGTAGAGCCTGCCGGTGTGGTACCCCTATAAAGATATTTGATAACTGTTTGATGATCTCCTGTACATGAATGTTTATATTTTTTGTTATATGTACTGACATGCAACACATATTCATGTAATATATCTGGCTCTTATCTGATGGTATTTTTTCCCATGACAAAACTTGCACAAATTGCTCATGTCGAGGGACTAAATCTGTGTGACTGACTCACCACCCCCCACACTTACTTGTTTAAAGTAGTCTTGTTGTCTATCGGAGAAGGGTAAAAATAAGAAATTCTCAGTCCGCTTAGAACTGCTCTTGAACTGTGAAGTGGTATTACATTCATTGATTTAAACAAGAAATTGAAGAGCCTAGTGTTAAAAGAACTTAAGTCAGATTTTTGTGAAATCTAACAAAGCACTGGTCATTATTCCTCTAAGATGACTCTTTTTTTGTACACGTATTAATAGTGAAGTATTCATTTAAGTGCCTCTCTTGCAAACAAACACATTTTTTTTTAAAAATCACCTCTTATAGCCAATTTAAATTTTTAACCTGGTTTATCTCAAAATGTTGTTTTTCTGACTTAAGTACTTTTTGCGCTCAGGTCTTCAATAATTATTGTCTGTCCACTGTAAGACTTGTTGAACCGTGGAGCTAATAGGTATTACATTTATTTATATATCAGGTAATGTATTACTAAACTGAACATTTGTTTAGATTATTTATGTTGTCCCTGTGTGTACATTGAATTATTGATTGCATAGAATTGCAAAGAGGTACAAAATCTAGCCTTATTATCATGAAGCGTTAGGATGTATGCAAATATATGTGCCATAATATCCCAGACCATAGTTTAACTTATTTTAGTTTTAATTATTTTTTTTTATATTCTTGTTTTTTTTTTCAGAATTATTTTGTTAATTTGATCAGAAATATGATTTTAAATTGTGAAGTGGTTTTATTTATTTATTTTTTAATTTAGACTTTGGTCTTCCATATTTATTTTTATGAGATGTGAGATAACTCTCCATTTCCTCACAAATTGTCATTAATTACCTTTTACCTTAATAATTTTCTTCATTTGTTTTAGGTACATTCAGTAAGTTCTTACACAAACAGTATAGTCAATTTTTTTTGTTTACTAGAAAATGTAAAAATGGTCTTGAATCAGTCTGGACTGTGATAAAAATGTAATAATTCATAGGATAGGATTCCTCTGTTAATCAACCCATTACACTGTTATCTTAATATAACCTCATCTTTGATACTGACTACAAGCATGCATGTTCATAGTAATTTATGCTAATTAATTTAATTATAATTTAAAAATATGAAACTATTTGTTTTGTAATTATTTTTTTTGTGGCAATGTAAAGCATTTTTAAATGTAAATGAATAGCTATGAAGTGTATATCACGTTTGGTTGTTAATGAGTATATATTGCATGGTTCTATAGGAATGACTGTAAGTGAGTATATATTACTTGGTTCTATAGGAATGACTGTAAATGAGTATATATTGCTTGGTTCTATAGGAATGACTGTAAATGAGTATATATTGCTTGGTTCTATAGGAATGACTGTAAATGAGTATATATTGCTTGGTTCTATAGGAATGACTGTAAATGAGTATATATTGCTTGGTTCTATAGGAATGACTGCTAAGTATGGTGTATGACCTGTGATGTATTATCTGGCTTCTGATATCCCCTCTTATCTTGACCAGCTGAAGTAGAAAGTAAAACACAGCTCAAGTGTATGACCTCTGCTGTTGTTTTAGATTTGTTATTGTTTCTATTTTAAATGAAAACCAGGCTAAAATATTGTATATGCTATAGATTGGTGTGTTGAAAAAAAAATGTATGCTGCTACTTTAAGTAAAAGTCAGCTAAAAATATTTAATGTATGCTGTGAAGTATTTTCTAGGTTTGTCTGTTTTGTTGCTACTTTAAGTAAAAGTCAGCTAAAATATTTTACATCTGCCGTAAATTGTTTTGTAGATTTGTTTGTTATGTTGCTACTTTAAGTAAAAGTCAGCTAAAATATTTTACATCCACCGTAAATTGTTTTGTAGATTTGTTTGTTATGTTGCTACTTTAAGTAAAAGTCAGCAAAAATATTTTACATCTGCCGTGAATTGTTTTGTAGAATTGTTTAAGTTGCTATTACGATTGAGGCCCCCCCCCCCCCCCAGCTCACACACTCAGTTACTGATAGTTTATTTAAGTTCATGTACTGGCTCTCTCAAACTTCAAATCATCTTGTGTCACCTAAGTGTTATCAACTCTGCATTTATTTTCTTGTAAAAAAAATCCTATGTTCTATAATTCTTTTATCTAGCTAATTAATTAAATTGCTCTTCCTAGTTAATTAATCTAATGGCTTTTATAAATTAACTAATTAACTGAATTGTGACCAAATCTACCCTGATCTCTTTGCTAACATATCAAGGGGACGTAACTCTGACTGCAGGGCTGTATAACCCAGTTTGAACAATTGTATATTAAACCAGTTGTCTTTCTTGAGAATTTGTTTAGATTTCTTGTACTTTTAATCTCAGTACCACAGGGTAACAAAAGGCCTGTCTGCATGGAGGCTTTTAGAAATAGTTTAGCTGTTGGAGATATACATATTTCAAACGATTAATTTATATTTATAGATATTTTAATGCTACACTTTTCATTATACGTGACTGAAAATAGTCATTGTAATATTATGTATGGTAATGTTTTTAGCATAATGTAAACAAATGTTGACTGCATCTAGTTTATATTTACACTTTCCCAGCATCCTCTTAAATTATAATGTTATCAATTGTGTATGATGTATTTGAATAATGCCGAGAATGTTTGTGTGTAGCTGTACATATGGGCACACTCTGAGCACCTAGTTAACTTGATAGAAGCAAATATGTTGTTGTGTTTAACATAGCAGGTTTACTCATATGACACTGTCTTTAGCATAGTTGGTATACTAGTATACCCACATATGTGGCTTATATAACATCTGGTATAGCAACATATATAACTTTAATATAGCTGTGTTTAACATAGCTGGTAAACTTATATATATTGCTGTTCAGCATAGCTGATATACCCACATAGCTGTGTTTAACATAGCTTATCTACTGGTATACCCACATACATAGCTGTGTTTAATATAGCTCATAAACCTACAGAATCTATAAACAATTTTTTAAAGTTATGTTTATGATAGTAAATCTCCAAGTTAAGTAGTTCAATTTAGCAGTCCTTATATGTATTGATGAGTATATATGTCCACCCACCAGTGTTTTAGAAGTTTTTAGATCTGGTTGCAAGTCTCACCTAGCATGTGATGTTGAGCAAGGAATTATCTGTGATTAAATCATTTTGTTTACTGCCAGGTTTTTTAGTTACTTTGTTTTTTTTACTGTTGGCAGGTTGGATACCTGTACAGCTGATGTTACTTCAAACCTAATCCTAACACTGTGTTTTCAGTTAGGTTAATCAATGCACTAAACCATCTTTAATTTCAACCACTAAAAAGAAAACAACTAAAGCTGATCTAGGATAAGGTCACTGCATGACCATGAGAATAAGTAAAATGGCTGATTAATTAGAACCTGCTGCTTTCAAGATAAGCTGGATCTGAATATACAAATATGTATGCACACTAACGTACAATGCCTTATAAACCTTAAACTATTCAATGTTCTTAATATCAAACTACATAGCAGCCCATTCTAAAAACAAAATATCGCACCTACCAAAAATTAAAGAATACATTTTTAACCATTATCAACATTTTCATTAATAATAGGGGCTTACTGATTGTGTTTTGCTAATAATTTCATAAAATATTCCTCACAAAATTAAATTGGTCTCACATTGTCACAACTTTTGGTTATGGAAAGCTTTTGGCTTATGATTATAATTTCAAATTTTTACATTCATAAAATAGTTGTGAATAAAGATAATCCGGGTCCCATCATTACATAGATTATACAAGGCAAGAACAACAAATATTGTTTTGAGAGCCATTTATTATCAAGACAAAAAAATAACTGTATACAATAATTGGTTGAAACAGGTCATGTGACTTACTGATGTGTAAATAAATATTTGCATTTTAAAAAACATGTTCAAAATTTGGTTTGGTCAGCCTTTGTTACAAATTGGTTCTCACACAACTCTCATCAATTGTTACATAGCGGCCAATTTAATTCTTTCATACCTAGTGGTTCTCACATCAGTCACTCTCACTATCAAATCAACAGTGGCTGATCTCATTCTCACATATAAACCAATTTTTCTCAAAATATTTTTATACATACACAATGGGTCTCAAATAAATCATAACACTAGTAGTGGTTAAACAATCACACTCAAAATCACATCAGTTCATCCAAATACACACAGTGGTTCTCAAAAAGCTCTTGCATTTGTTAACAGTACAACTCCAATATAACATAATAATTCTCAAACCACTTCTACAGACATACTAGTAGCTATTATTAGCCTGACCCCAATTTGTAAACTGCTCTATAAATATCACTAGATGAAACAAAGCACATTTTGTGACATGGGATAATGTAAACAACTATTTATTTAAAATGAAAAGATTAGGTTAATCTAAACTCTTACACATCACATTAACCCCTCATTTAAACAGCTAGTTGCTGCAGGAAAGTTAAGTCAAAGGCTAGCCAAAGTAGCTTAAAAAGCACTACTAAAAGAAAGACATTTTATAATTAAATTTTATATTACCCTAACAGATTTTAAAAAATTAACATAATTTATTAAACAAGTATAATTGTATATCATTTCCAGTTTTTCCTTTGAAATTAATGTTTACACTACTACACACAAAGAATTAATGAGAATAAAAAGTGCTTTTTTGGAAATGCTTTTCTATTGCAGCTATATTTTGAAAAAAATATTTTGTTATAGTTTCATCAAGTGCAAACACAGATTGATTTTATTCCTGGATTGGAAATAGTCACAAAAAAAAAAAAAACTTAGGAAAATAACAGAGATATAAAGAAAGCCTGGTATCAAGACTTTCATTGAATTTAATCCTTTCCTTTTCTAATCCAGTTTTTTCATTTACTCAAATACTATACTAGCTCTTCTACCAAAGAAAATAACTAAAGCATTTTTGTGGACAGTAAGAGCCTGATAACAAGTACTGTTATATGGGTTTTAGTTTCTTTTCTTATATTCAGAATCATAAACAATTTAATTAATGCCTGTAACAAAATTAATTAAAGTTAATTCATTAATACACTAAAAAATTTTAAACATGTTTTAACAGATATTATTTAGTCTTAATTTTTTAAATGTATTTGTTATATATATTATTATAAGGGTGAACTAAAATTTGAAAAGAATTTCTGTACTAAAAACTTTGGTGATGAGAAATTATTTAAAAATTAATCAGTTGAAATATTTGGTAACAAGAGAATCAGATTGAGAGACATTATATAATGACATGTATAAAAACTGCCTGTAACATATCAATAGATTAGTAACAGCAGACAGTGGTGAAGGACACGATGTCTGACGTGATTGTCACAACATAAAGCTTTGGAGTCTGACAAAAATAACCGACAAAGGTAACAGACAAAAATAACAGAATTTGCATAGCAAATTAACTCGGATGGTTGTGATTCAGGTGGGAAGGTCATTTACAGTGAAACACTTTGATGAGGATGTGTTGAGTCAATAAATGAAAACACATGGAGGCTGTGTTCAGTCAAGTCAAATAATGAAAACACATTAAGGTTGTGTTCAGTCAAATAATGAAAACACATTAAAGCTGTGTTCAGTCAAGACAAATAATGAAAACACATTAAGGGTGTGTTCAGTCAAATAATGAAAACACATTAAAGCTGTGTTCAGTCAAGTCAAATAATGAAAACACATTAAGGGTGTGTTCAGTCAAATAATGAAAACACATTAAAGCTGTGTTCAGTCCAGTCAATAAATGAAAACACATTAAGGTTGTGTTGAGTCAAATAATGAAAACACACTGAAGCTGTGTTCAGTCAAATAATGAAAACACATTGAGGCTGTGTTAAGTCCGGTCAAATAATGAAAACACATTAAGGTTGTGTTCAGTCAATGAAAACACATTAAAGCTGTGTTCAGTCAATGAAAACACATTAAGGTTATGTTCAGTGAAAACACATTAAGGTTATGTTCAGTCAATTAATGAAAACACATTAAGGTTGTGTTCAGTCAATGAAAACACATTAAGGTTGTGTTCAGTCAATGAAAACACATTAAGGGTGTGTTCAGCCAATGAAAACACTAAGGGTGTGTTCAGCCAATGAAAACATTAAGGGTGTGTTCAGTCAATGAAAACATTAAGGGTGTGTTCAGTCAATGAAAACATTAAGGGTGTGTTCAGTCAATGAAAACATTAAGGGTGTGTTCAGTCAATGAAAACATTAAAGCTGTGTTCAGTCAATGAAAACAAAGACTTGAGTCTGGTCAAATCCTGTAAAAACAACTGAGGCTACGGCCAGGCTGGTATGATGAGACAATTTTGCTGCAAGTGTGATGCAAAAAGTGATTCACTGTGAGGTAGTACTGTGCTTGTATATCCCTCCCCTCCCCTAGTACATGTTCAAGCCCAGCCCCACCCACCCCTACCCCCAATTTAAACAAAATAATCTACATATGACTGCAGTTTCAACAAGACCAATTCTGGCCTGTTGTATCACCTGATTACATTGCCATGGTGACTTATTTTTTTACCCTTAAACAATGTCCTCTACCCAAAATAATTCAAAAGTAATTAGTAATTCTTTAAAATTGTCATTTCATCCCCATCCCCCCACTAATTAGTAATTTTTAAAAAATATTCCACCCCATCCCCCAACCAATGAAATATGTTAACCAGACCATAATTATAAATAAAACACAAATAAACCATATTAGAGCTTTCATGTAAAAGAAATAATAATTCTACTTCAAGATTTTTTTTTACTGCTGGAACTGGATCACAACAGTTACAACAAACAGGAAATAATGAGACAGATATGTAGATCCAATCATGCATAATAAATGTTTGTTCAATGATACAAAAATAAACTCTAAGGGAGTTTGCCTCCTCTAGCCAAAATACAAACTAACACAGCATCAGAAATACGTAATCCCTGAATTCAACAGTGCAGGAGATTTGAAAATTCAAACATTTTTTTTCCATTTTTTTTTCAATTGTTAAAAATTTCACATCCATGAATTATGCCCACTTTTAAAACATCAGTTCAAACACTTTTTCTCCATGAATTTTAGATAGATTTTGGTTTCAATTTTTTCTTCAATGTACATGAAACCGAAGCTGCACCGACTACAGTAACAGACACAGTAACACACCAGATCTAAGACAGTTCTGATCTTTGGGTACAGTTGTGCTCTAGAGTGCACCAGAAATATTACTGCATGACTGGCTACAAGGTTGACACTGTCGTCAAACTGACCAGCTACTTGTCATGTTAGGCCAGATGATGATCAGGAATTGGCCAGATAATGGTCAGCGGCTGGCCACATGATGGCCAGATAATATTCAGGTAATGGCCAGATAATGTTCAGGTAATGGCCAAAAAGGTCAGGCAATGGCCAGTTTATGGTCAGTTCATGGCCAGATAATGGTCAGCTACTGGCCAGATAATGGTCACCTTCGGGCCAGATAATGGTCAGCTACTGGCCAGATAAAGACCATATAACAGCTATAAATTCTCCACAGAAGCCACATCTGATCCTGAAGGTTTATTTGACACAGTGGCGCTGTTGACCAATTCCTGAGTGGTGAGTCTTGAACAGTTCTCTTGCTTACACTGGCGCTAGATTTCATCTCAAAGACAAACGATTTCGACTGAAGCTGATTTGGTTGGTTGTCTGTGGAACATCTGGGGAAAGAAGTAAGTCAGTCTCTAAAACCAAATGTGAGAGATAGAGGAATGTGTCTAGTACATGTATATGTAGGACAAACAAATAGTAAAGACAGTCAAAGCAGTTGAGACATTTATAAACCTTTAAATATACTGACATTTTATAATTGGTTTTATAGTGTCTGCTAATTTGTAAAATAAAATATGTGATTGATGAAGTCATGTGAAGTGGTTGCCTTTAGTTATGTGATAGCACCACCATTTATTCTTGGATATGGGATATGGTATCCCCATTATTTAATCTTAAATATGGGATATGGTATCACCACTACTTAATCTTGGATATGGGGTATGGTGTCACCACTATTTATCCTTAGATATGGGATATGGTAGATATTTGTAAGAGAACCTCATTAGATAACCACTAGTCAGCAAATGTTTTTATAAGTGTACAAATTATTCAGTTGCCTCATTAGGATTATTATCTAACACAAAATTCAACAAAACTTTGAAAAATGTAAGAACAAAACAAGACACCTAAAGCTGTACAAATTTGTTGGAACATTTAATAAATTGAAAATTTGAAGGTAAATTTCAAAATAAACTTCTGCTTGAAGAACTCAAAAACAAGAAATCAAGATGACAGAGAAACAAAAATACTGAGAATTTAAAAACATGACTGCTTTTTTATTGAAACAAAACTTAGTCATACAACATTGAATACAACATTTTTTTTTGTATAAATAATAAAGTACTAAATTGTAGACAAGATACAAAAATAATTTAGTTGTACAATGAACACAAAAAAAGACTCAGTAGAATGAACTAACAAACAGAACACATTTGTAGTATTTCATTAAAACTGAAATGGCTGGTGTGCTAATTGTGTGGTCTGGTTTTACCACAACAACAACTCCGTAGAATGAGCCAATAAACACTGAAACAGCTGCAGTGCTAATTGTGTGGCCGTGAAATCACCAAAGGGCTGAATCAGACTTACTGTAGACTGTCTTGTAGACCTCGTCCTCTGGGTTCTCCTGCTGGTCCTCCTGGATGTCTGGGTAGTGCAACACGTCCCCACTGTGCTGCAGGCTGCTGCCCCTCACGTCCAGGGACTTGTTGGCTGGACACAAAAATTTTTAAACAATCATCATACATTTGACATACATTTCTACACAATTCATAACTTCACAGACTCATTAGCTGGGCACAAAGACATTCAACATACATTTATACACAATTTATAAAAGCTTACTAAAGGGATGTACTAGCTGGACAACTAATTCTTATGTTAATTCAAATTTTAAAAAACCCAATCTACACCATTTATATAGAATTTAATACAAATTGCTAAACTAACCTGATAGTATATTGTTTAAACAAAAATTGAGTGAAATAAAAAAACAATTAATTACCCATTAAATTATTGCGAGATATAATTGAGTTGCCGAGTGGAGTTGAAGACCTGCGCAGTGAAGGACCACCAAAGGGGGAATCCAGCTGGTAAATAAAGACATGAAAGATTCAACCTTTTTATTCTTCTTCTTATTTTTTTATTGTCAATCTAATAATTTCTATCTTTCTAATTTCTTTATTTTTATCTAATGTTTTATTCTTAACTTGATACTTTTTCCATAATATGTTGTATTCTAATCTTTTTAAATAATCTAAATATTGTATACTAAATTTTTTTTCTCAATGTTATCTTTTAATCTTAATCTAATCTATTTTAATCCCAACTGTTAATCAAATTTTATATTTCATTTAATATTTTATTCTTAATGTAATCTGTTTTTCAGTTGCTATCTCTAATACACACAAAATTAACTACAATCATAAATGAGCTTTCTATTTATAGATCCATTCCACTTGGCTGAATGGATGTTTAGATCATACAAAGGTTAACACATCTGATGAACAAAAGTGCTGAAGCCCATTCCAGCAAAGCAAATATGTTCCTGGCCAACCTTACCCACATGGCATGTGTAGTGTTGGGTATGGCCTTACCCGCATGGCGTGTGTGGTGTTGGGTGTGGCCTTACCCGCATGGCGTGTGTGGTGTTGGGTGTGGCCTTACCCGCATGGCGTGTGTGGTGTTGGGTCTGGCCTGCTCAGTTAAGATGTGGGGTCGCTCCCTAAATGGCAGCAGGCGGACATCTTTGTTGTCTATGGCGCTGCTAGCTCTGTGCCCTGAGAAAAGTTTTTTCTAGAACAAAAATAATCAAAAGTCAGGTAAGTGGGAAAAATAATGGCTTATTAATGGTCAGGTAAATGGTAAAAATAATGGGTTTTTAAGGGTCAGGTAAATGGTAAAAATAATGGCTTATTAATGGTCAGGTAAATGGTAAAAATAATGGGTTTTTAAGGATCAGGTAAATGGTAATAATGGCTTATTAATGGTCTGGTAAATGGTAAAAATAATGGCTTATTAATGGTCAGGTAAATGGTAAAAAAAAATGGGTTATCAGGTACGCAGTAACAGCTAGTGTGGAAATATGTGTAAGAAATGTTAATTCCCTAAAGGAATAAGGCAACAACCACCTCTAATTTAATAAGAAGCTAAGATTGACCACCTTGTAAATACACACAGATTTCACTTTCCGATTGGTTTGATAATAGCGTTAAAAATTAAGTAGAATATTTTATAATATTAAGTCACTGAAAATTATTTCAAGTATTTATAAGCCCCCCCCCCCCCCTTCCCCCCTCCATACACTCATGGTTTCACATTAAGGTAAATATTTCTGTTAAGATTTTAAGACAGCTCTAATCAAGTGTTTAAATAAACACAACCAGACTGCTTTAAGACTATAGCAGGATAAAGGACTGATTAGAAGACCCAATATTGCCAGTATGGACGTAAACACCTGTGTAAGAACTGATAAAAAAACCCAACATTGCCAGTAGGGATGTAAAAACTTACCTGCGTACGTTCCATGTCCAGTGGGGGGAGGGTGCCATGTCTGACAGGTGGGGAGGGCGCCCCCTCATTAGGTAAATTTATTCGTTTCACCCTCAAGGCACTGGTAGCTGGTGTGGGACTTGTTTCCTCAGGCTTTTAAAAAAAAAAATGTATGAAAATATTGACAGTGAAATCAGTTGGTTATTAAGCGTCGTTTCAAATAAATAAGCCAAAAAAGTGTGGGCTAAGATCTAATTTTTTTGAAAAGCTAAAGATATAAATTTTATAAAAATAAAAAACAGAAATGTAATCAGAAATGTAATTTTTTGTGTGAGTGTGAATTATATTTTTAGGTAGTCTTCTAGTGGTAGGAAGGTTCTTGTCTGTTGTTTAAGTCCCAGTGGGATGTCAGGCCTGTGTCCCGTCAGGACCTTGTCCCGGTGGCACAGTGGGAAGTGTTTGAATAAGTTTGCATCGACTATTTTAAAACTAGCTGCTAATACAAAGTTACTATGTGCTACACTAGTCTCCTAGACCAGTAGGTAAAGAGTTGTATGAAAACTAAAACATACCATTGAAGATTTGGGAAGGGGCAACAGGCGTCCTTTCTTTAAGTTGGTGCTTTGTCTGACATGACTCATGGGGCGGGTGGGGGGGCTGCTCACTAGGGGGGCTGTCAGGTGAGGCTCTACAGTGTCACTGTGTACAGGACAAAAATGAGAGTTAGTGGCACGTAGGTCATTCAGAAATATGGAATCGTAATGCAAGATTTCAATTGTTGGAAGTTTGATCAGTTAAATATTTAAATGGAAATAAAATAGAACATTCAGGAATTATAATATTTAGGGTGCCAATATGGCAATTAAAATATAACTTCAGGATGTCAAAACATCTGGCAGGTAAAACTAATATTTAGGGTGCCAATATGGCAATTAAAATATAACTTCAGGATGTCAAAAAATCTGGCAGGTAAAATTATAATATTTAGGGTGCCAATATGGCAATGAAATGTAAAAAATCTGGCCAGTAACAAAGATTTACCCTGGAAATCTGTGCATGAGAGGAATGCTGGAGATCTGAAGGATTCCATCAATGGATCTCTCAGTGCTGCTGCCCAGCTGTGTGTTAGAACGGTGAAATGAATTTTGCTGGAAATAAGTGTAAAAAATAAATTAATAAAGCTGAGCTAAATAAACTGGTAGTGGTGAAGGAACAAATTACTATAAATAGATGACCTACTCTGTGTAAGATGAAGGAACTATAAATAGATGACCTACTATATGAGATATGAAGGAACTATAAATAGATGACCTACTATGTGTGTGATGAAGGAACTATAAATAGATGACCTATGTGAGATGAAGAAACTATAAATAGATGACCTACTATGTGAGATGAAGAAACTATAAATAGATGACCTACTATGTGAGATGATGAAACTATAAATAGATGACCTACTATGTGAGATGAAGAAACTATAAATAGATGACCTACTGTGTGTGAGATGAAGGAACTAAAAATAGATGACCTACTCTGTGTGAGATGAAGGAACTATAAATAGATGACCTACTATGTGAGATGAAGAAACTATAAATAGATGACCTACTCTGTGTGAGATGAAGGAACTATAAATAGATGACCTACTGTGTGAGATATGAAGGAACTATAAATAGACGACCTATTATGTGAAATTATAAGGAACTATAAATAGATGACCTACTCTGTGTGAGATGAAGGAGCTATAAATAGATTACCTGCTCTGTGAGATGAAGAAACTATAAATAGATGACCTACTCTGTTTGAGATGAAGGAACTATAAATAGATGACCTACTCTGTGAGATGAAGAAACTATAAATAGATGACCTACTCTGTGAGATGAAGGAACTATAAATAGATGACCTACTCTGTGTGAGATGAAGGAACTATAAATAGATGACCTACTCTGTGTGAGATGAAGGAACTCTGGCGGTCTGGGGCTGGAGGGTTGTGATCAACAGGAGAAAATGTGAGAACCTCTGGCTTGGAATCTGTCAAATCACAAAAACAATTTGCTTTAACACCATCAGGTTGACTCATTTTGGTCTATACAGGTCTTCTACATACATGAGTGGTACACAATATAATACAACATGAAGTATCCCAGAACCTCCACATACAGGCCACAACACCACCACATATAGGGAACACTCCCCCCCCTTAAAAAAAAAGGATCCCAGCACCCATATACATAAAGGACTCAACACCCACACAAAACAAAAAAACTTTTAAAGTAAATGGTGACAGGTAAATGTACCTGAAACTTCTTCGCTGTACTTTATCAACAAGGGCTGTAGCCACGTCATAACCTGGAGATAAATCAGTTACAACTATTTTCTTATTTTAAATTGTATATATTCTAAAGGTGCTTACAAATATACTTATTTTATTTACATATGTATATATATGTATTTATATAACAATTTTTGGCTGACATGCAATAAAAAACAAAGACATTTTTTATCTTGAAGAATAAAAAAAAAAGGTTGAGCCTAAATATTTGGCCCAAAAATTAAGACTTACATCTTGCCAAAGCTGGTCAAAGGCACTGCTGGTTACACTGTCCTTGACACAGGCATTAGGTGTAATGGGCGGATAACCCACTCTCCGTTTGCGCGGAGTTATCTGCTTTTTATACTCCTGGCTATCTTCATAACTGAGAACAAATAAAGTTGCTGGTGAAGTTAAGTTGTAACAATTTATTTTAGGTTGTAACTATTATGTGGTAGTGAAATTACAGTGTAACAATTTATTATAGGTTGTAACAATTTACTATGGGTTAGTGAAATTACATTTTAACAAATTATTTTATGTTGTAACAATTTATAAGGGGCTAGTGAAATTAGGTTGTAACAATTTTTATTAGATTGTAATGATTTATTATGAGCAAGAAAGACAAAGTAACCCTCTACTGAGCTAATGAAGTTAGATTGTAACAATTTATTTTAGGTTGAATCAATTTATTATGGGCAGGAAAGTCAAAGCAACAAACCAATGAGTAGAGCCCAGAGCCATAAAATAAAAAAAAGAACGTACACATTAGAGTAGTCGACAGCAATGACGTCCTCGTAGTTGCCGTCTTCTGCTAGAACTTCCTCCAGGAGGTGACCGTAATCAGAGGAGTCTCGTTCTTGGACATTTTTGGCTACCACACTCCGGCCAGTCAACATAAGTCTGGAGATGTAAGATCTTTTGGTTATGGCTAGCTACAAAGTTTTAGTTCAGTCTATGTAAGATCTTTTGGTAAGGGCCAGTTACAAAGTTCTAGTTCAGTCTATGTAAGATCTTTTGGTAAGGACTAGTTACAAAGTTCTAATTCAGTAGAGTTAAGATCTTTTGGTAAGGGCTAGTTATAGTTCCAATAGTCTATGTAAGATCTTTTGGTAAGGGCTAGTTACAAAGTTCTCGTTCTGTCTATGTAAGATTTTTTGGTAAGGGCTAGTTACAAAGTTCTAGTTCAGTCCAATATGTAAGATCTCTAGATTTGGGCTAGATAGAGAATTTAAGTTCAGTGTAATAGGTAAATATTATTAATTGTTAAATTTCAATTAAAAATCTTTATTTCTATTTTGTTGTATTTATTGGCCAGCATGTTTTAGATGTAATGAAAAAGATGAAACATCATTTGTTTCTTATCCCAAAATGTATGTGAACTATATTGTTGTAAATGCCACCAAGAAACAGTGTCTTATCCAAAAATGTATGTGAACTATATTGTTGTAAATGACACCAAGCCATGTCTCTCTGAGGGAAGAGCCTAGCATCATGTAACAAAAGCCTGGTGAGTCTGATTGATGGAACAGCTGGTGTCATGTTGCCATGGCTACAGCATCAACAAACAACATGAATCCTGAGCTGTCTTTAGCTGACAGGGTAAAAAATTATTGAGAGATTTCTCTGTTGTCACTGTCTCTGGTCTCCATGGTTACAGAAACAAATATACCCAGCCAAGTAGAGGAAAAATGGAGGTCAAGTGCTTTTATTCTGAGCAATCCAAAATTTAATTTCCCATAAGCTTTTCTTTGTCTTTGTGTGTGTGAAATTATTTCATGTTTTGTCAGTGTTTAGCCAGTGTGTAGCCAACATATGGCCAGTGTGTAGCCAGTGTGTAGCCAGTGTGAAGTCAAAGTGTTGCCAATGTGTAGCCAATGTGTAGCCAGTGTGTAACCAATGTGTAGCCAGTGTGTAGCCAACATATGGCCAGTGTGTAGCCAACATACCCCCCTTGTATAGTCAGTGTACAGACCACAGTCCTGTTATGAATTACATTTTCAAGTTAAAAGCAAACATTCTTTTATGTAACCTAACTAAGAGCCAACAAGTGTGAATATAATAATACAAAAAAGTATCAAAGTAATTTCAGTCACACATGGACTTATCAAGAGAGTGGGGCTTGATCAGACAAAATGAGTTTTTGTGTCTTGTCACTTTAAGCCTGCCCAGTGGGGGGACTGCAGTCAACTTAGATCACTGGGATCAAATGGCAGGACTTCCTGCTGGGGAGCTGACAATTACTGGAATCCTGGCTCTAATCATGGGATTACCTTCTTTAGATCAGCTTTTATTTTTGACGGGAAAGGGGGGAAAGGGGGAGGACATGTTAGGACTTGTGGGTGCATGTGGCGGCAGCTGGCTGGCATCACCTGTGGGGGAGGGTGGCATTGCCTGTGGGGGGGGGGGGGGGGCCTTAGCCCATAGGGGGAGGGCAGCTTAGCCTGTGGGGCAGCCAGCGTAACCTGTGGGGGAGGGCGGCATTGCCTGTGGGGGAGGGCATCTTAGCCCATGGGGGAGGGGGCCTTAGCCAGTGGGGGAGGGGGCCATAGCCAGTGGGGGAGGGTGGCTTAGCCAGTGGGGGAGGGTGGCTTAGCCAGTGGGGGAGGGTGGCTTAGCAAGTGGGGGAGGGTGGCTTAGCCTGTGGAGAAGGCGGCTCAGCCTGTGTTAAATGGCGGCTTAGCCCATGAGGGTGGGTTGTTTAGCCTGAGGGAAACAAACCTATCCTAAAATAGAATCAACTCACCCCTGAGAGTCTGATGAGAGTGAGCTGTCTGGTGTGTCTGTGGGCTGACCTGATGGGTCTTGATGAGATGGGAAATGGCAGTAACCTAAATCTTTGGGGGTGTATGCTTGTTTACCTAGGACCCTGGGATAGAAAACATAAAATATATCAGGAGACTAGACAAAGTGTTTGAAAAAGAGGACACAAGCACCTCAACCTAACTGACCTGCCCCACCACCACCTGCCCTGCCCCACAACCACCACCACCTGCCCCACAACCACCTCCCCACCACCACCTCCCCACCACCACCGCCTGCCCCACCACCACCACCACCTGCCCCACCACCACCTGACACACCACCACCGCCTGCCCCACCACCACCACCTGCCCCACCACCACCACCTGCCCCACCACCACAACCACCTGCCCCACCACCACCACCTGCCCCACCACCACAACCACCTGCCCCACCACCACCACCTGCCCCACCACCACCTGCCCCACCACCACCACCTCCCCCACCACCACCACCGCCTGCCCCACCACCACCACCTGTCCCACTACCACCGCCTGCCCCACCACCACCACCGCCTGCCCCACCACCACCACCGCAACCACCGCCTGCCCCACCACCACAACCACCTGCCCACAACTACCACCCACCTGCCCCACCACCACCTGCCCCACCACCACCCCCTGCCCCACCACCACCGCCTGCCCCACCACCACCGCCTGCCCCACCACCACCGCCTGCCCCACCACCACCGCCTGCCCCACCACCACCGCCTGCCCCACCACCACCACCTGCCCCACTACCACCCCCTGCCCCACTAACACCTGACCTACCTGAGATGTGGAAACTGATCACTCCACTGCTTGCACTCATCCACCTCCGCCTGCCTCCCCCCACTCTCCTTTGGTCCCTCAAACAACATGGACTCAAACTTGTCAAAATGTTCTGACACAGTGCTGGCGGCATGCTTGTCAAAATCCTGCGCAACAAGACAAAATGTCAAAATCCTGCGCAACAATACAAAATGTCAAAATCCTGCGCAACAATACAAAATGTCAAAATCCTGCGCAACAATACAAAATGTCAAAATCCTGCGCAACAAGACAAAATGTCAAAATCAATATCAATACAAAATGTTGAAAAATATTCTGTGCAACAATACAAAATGTTGAAATATTCAGCACAACAATACATCATTGGCCATGAATCATTGGTCAACTTAAATCTACCATAGACTTGTAGCAAACTAGACACATTGATACACTTAAGTCCAACTGTACTGGTCCAACATCCACTCATGCATATTCCACAATGACAAAAACAGCAAACAACACTGGCACTGCATCATGTGACACACAACCACACAGATCTACTGCTATCCTCTACTGCACCTACATCTAGGAAGTAGGAAGAGTCCAGGCTGCTCCTCTCTGTGGTGTATCCTGTTGTCCAGCCTCCGTAGGAGAGGGGGCTCTGGGTCTCTATGACGGTGGGGGTCGACACCCCACTGCTGCATGTTAGGTCATAGTTGCTGGGCAGATGGGAAACAAACATTAGGTCATAGTTGCTGGGCAGATGGCAAACAAACATTAGGTCATAGTTGCTGGGCAGATGGGAAACAAACATTAGGTCATAGTTGCTGGGCAGATGGCAAACAAACATTAGGTCATAGTTGCTGGGCAGATGGCAAACAAATTTTAGGTCATAGGGGTTGGTCAGATACAAACATTAGGTCATAGGGGTTGGTCAGATAGGAAACATTAGGTCATAGGGGTTGGTCAGATACAAACATTAGGTCATAGGGGTTGGTCAGATACAAATATGAGGTCATAGGGGTGGTCAGATAGGAAACATTAGGTCATAGGGGTTGGTCAGATAGGAAACATTAGGTCATAGGGTTGGTCAGATACAAACATTAGGTCATAGGGGTTGGTCAGATAGGAAACATTAGGTCATAGGGTTGGTCAGATACAAACATTAGGTCATATGGGTTGGTCAGATACAAACATTAGGTCATAGGGTTGGTCAGATACAAACATTAGGACATAGGGGTTGGTCAGATACAAACATTAGGTCATAGGGGTTGGTCAGATACAAACATTAGGTCATAGGGGTTGGTCAGATACAAACATTAGGTCATATGGGTTGGTCAGATAGGAAACATTAGGTTATAGGGGTTGGTCAGATAGGAAACATTAGGTCATAGGGATAGGTCGGATAAGAAACATTAGGTCATAGGGATTGGTCGGATAAGAAACAAGCATTAGATCATATGGGTTGGTCAGATAGGAAATAAACATTAGGTCATAGTTGCTGGTCATATGGGAAATAAGCGTTGGGTCATAGTTCTTTGCTAATATAGAATACAATTATGTGAGTTAATGGTCAAACAGGAGCAGCAAATTAATAGCTAGCATCATTAAATAGATCAAAATAAAATAGAAATGCCATAGTTTTTCTTTGTAAAGCTGGTAGTCATGGTAACCTAAACAACTGGATGTGTGAATCATTGCTTGTGGGCTGTGCTGCTGTGTTGGTCTGGTGTGTGTTGATGTCATGGAGCTGCTTGGTGGGTCAATTCATGGGTCGTGTTGGGTGGGTCATGTGGGTCATGTTGGGTGGGTCACTTCATGGGTCGTGTGTGTTATGTTGGGTGGGTCACTTCATGGGTCATGTTGGGTGGGTCACTTCATGGGTCGTGTTGGGTGGGTCACTTCATGGGTCATGTTGGGTGGGTCACTTCATGGGTCGTGTTGGGTGGGTCACTTCATGGGTCGTGTTGGGTGGGTCACTTCATGGGTCGTGTTGGGTGGGTCACTTCATGGGTCGTGTTGGATGGGTCACTTCATGGGTCGTGTGTGTTATGTTGAGTGGGTCACTTCATGGGACATGTTGGGTGGGTCACTTTATGGGTCGTGTGTGTTATGTTGGGTGGGTCACTTTATGGGTCGTGTGTTATGTTGGGTGGGTCACTTTATGGGTCGTGTGTTATGTTGGGTGGGTCACTTTATGGGTCGTGTGTTATGTTGGGTGGGTCACTTCATGGGTCATGTGTGTTATGTTGGGTGGGTCACTTCATGGGTCGTGTGTGTTATGTTGGGTGGGTCACTTCATGGGTCATGTGTGTTATGTTGGGTGGGTCACTTCATGGGTCATGTGTGTTATGTTGGGTGGGTCACTTCATGGGTCGTGTGTGTTATGTTGGGTGGGTTGGGTGGGTCATGTGTGTTATGTTGGGTGGGTCACTTCATGGGTCGTGTGTGTTATGTTGGGTGGGTTGGGTGGGTCATGTGTGTTATGTTGGGTGGGTCACTTCATGGGTCGTGTGTGTTATGTTGGGTGGGTCACTTCATGGGTCGTGTGTGTTATGTTGGGTGGGTCACTTCATGGGTCGTGTGTGTTATGTTGGGTGGGTTGGGTGGGTCATGTGTGTTATGTTGGGTGGGTCACTTCATGGGTCGTGTGTGTTATGTTGGGTGGGTTGGGTGGGTCATGCTCTATATCTGATGCGTGGGTCATGTTTATTATCTGTTGGCTTGGTTGGGTCACGCTCTACAAATTTGTGCAATGTTAAATATTTGTTGTGTGTAAGCCTCTAGACGCGTGACACGGGTCATGAATCCCGGTAGTCCAACATGATCCATGACCCATACACTGCCAGCGTTAACGACACCTCGTCAAGGCTGGCACCACCACACTTCTATCAGTTCCACGGCCTGGGCAACCTACATTACCCAACACCATTGTCTCACCCCCACCCCCATACCTCTAAACTATTTTAATACTTATTTTAATACCCATGAGCGCACACCCCCTTTTTGCGTCCCTCCCTCCCTCCCATAAACTCCAATTTCAAAACCTGTTGTCTCCCCCCCCCCCAACCCAAACACAATCCACTGAGATACCAATCGTTACAGAAATCTAATTATTTTTTGTTAAGTGCTGCCAATCGATAGCAGTGGAGGGAAACAAAAACTGTTACAAATATTCAAATCAATGGGGGGGGGGGGAACCAGGAAACGCCCTTGAACAGACAATTGAGACGGACAGTGAACGCATTAACAATACATAGCTTGTGTCCCGCTTGTGGGTTTCATAATCTTTTGTTCTACCCCCCTCCTTCCCCTGCCCCTTCCCCGGGGACATGTAGCTACTAGAAAGAAAGAATTGAATTAAACAAAACAGAAATGTAGCCACGGAAGAATGATTAGATATGTGAGAAAAACCAACTCAATTTTAACATACTGAAAAGAGCTTTACACAGAGCTTACATGGTTTTACATGGAGCTTAAAGATGGAAGGGTTCTACATACAGCTTACACATAGAAGGGTTTTATACGGAGCTTAAAGATGGAAGGGTTTTACACAAAGCTTAGAGATAGAAGGTTTTACACGGAGATTATAGATAGATGGGCTACAAGGCTACAGTTTAAACTAAAGAAAGTATGATAAGGGGGAATACGTCTACTTGGAGAAATCAAAAGCAACGTCAGTTGAGAGAAAAATGACGTCATGTTTACCCGCTGTGTCCAGTCACGTGACGAGGTCACATGCGGCGCCAGCACTGAAACACCATGGCAACGCGATCACACCACAACGCGTTGCCGTAGCAACGAGAAAACAACAAGGAGGACCTACCTGATGAGTGCCGTGTGCAGGTTCTGGTCGTACGACCTGTTGATGAAGTCGGTGTCATGCAGGTGCTCCAGGGGGTGGGGGGCGTCATCTAGAGGGGTGCGGGCAAGTCCACGTCTGGGGAGGGAGAAAATAAGACCGTTACATTCATGCTAATACGGGAACCACGTGACTGTCTCCTGTACATGAATGTATTTGTTATGACGGCCGTGTTGAATAATTTATGTCCACTGGTGAGTTCAACAGAAGAAACTTTTACGCACGGGTGAGTTGGTTAGTCGTGACATGGGGGAAGAGGCAATAGCCGTGACCACACCGTGAACAGAACCGTGACCACACGGTATGTAAACAGACGTGACAACACGGTATGTAAACAGACGTGACAACACGGTATGTAAACAGACGTGACAACACGGTATGTAAACAGACGTGACAACACGGTAGGTAACCAGACATGACAACACCGTGAACAGAACCGTGACAACACGGTATGTAAACAGAAAAGTGACTATCCGGTATGTAAACAGAAAAGTGACTATCAGGTATGTAACCAGAAAAGTGACTATCAGGTATGTAAACAGAAAAGTGACTATCAGGTATGTAAACAGAAAAGTGACTATCAGGTATGTAAACAGAAAAGTGACTATCAGGTATGTAAACAGAAAAGTGACTATCAGGTATGTAAACAGAAAAGTGACTATCCGGAATGTAAATGTAAACAGAAAAGTGACTATCCGGTATGTAAATGTAAACAGAGAAGTGACTATCCGGTATGTAAACAGAGAAGTGACTATCCGGTATGTAAACAGAGAAGTGACTATCCGGTATGTAAACAGAGAAGTGACTATCCGGTGTGTAAATGTAAACAGAGAAGTGACTATCCGGTGTGTAAATGTAAACAGAGAAGTGACTATCCGGTGTGTAAATGTAAACAGAGAAGTGACTATCCGGTATGTAAACAGAGAAGTGACTATCCGGTATGTAAACAGAGAAGTGACTATCCGGTATGTAAATATAAACAGAAGTGACTATCCGGTATGTAAATGTTTACAGAGAAGTGACCATCCGGTATGTAAACAGAGAAGTGACTATCCGGTATGTAAACAGAGAAATGACTATCCGGTGTGTAAATGTAAACAGAGAAGTGACTATCCGGTGTGTAAATGTAAACAGAGAAGTGAGTATCCGGTATGTAAATGTAAACAGAGAAGTGACCATCCGGTATGTAAATGTAAACAGAGAAGTGACTATCCGGTATGTAAATGTGTACAGAGAAGTGACTATCCGGAATGTAAATGTAAACAGTGTAGTGACTATCCGGTGTGTAAATGTAAACAGAGAAGTGACTATCCGGTATGTAAATGTAAACAGAGAAGTGACTATCCGGTATGTAAATGTAGACAGAGAAGTGACTATCCGGTATGTAAATGTAAACAGAGAAGTGACTATCCGGTATGTAAATGTAAACAGAGAAGTGACTATCCGGTATGTAAATGTGTACAGAGAAGTGACTATCCGGAATGTAAATGTAAACAGTGTAGTGACTATCCGGTGTGTAAATGTAAACAGAGAAGTGACTATCCGGAATGTAAATGTAAACAGTGTAGTGACTATCCGGTGTGTAAATGTAAACAGAGAAGTGACTATCCGGTATGTAAATGTAAACAGAAGTGTCTATCCGGTGTGTAAATGTAAACAGAGAAGTGACTATCTGGTGTGTAAATGTAAACAGAGAAGTGACTATCCGGTATGTAAATGTAAACAGAGAAGTGACCATCCGGTATGTAAATGTAAACAGAAGTGTCTATCCGGTGTGTAAATGTTTACAGAGAAGTGACTATCCGGTGTGTAAATGTAAACAGAGAAGTGACTATCCGGTATGTAAATGTAAACAGAGAAGTGACTATCCGGTATGTAAATGTAAACAGAAGTGACTATCCGGTATGTAAATGTAAACAGAGAAGTGACTATCTGGTATGCAAACAGAGACGTGAGAACCCGGTATACAAACAGAGCACCAGAGCTGTGACCACTTGGTTTCTGTTGTGTTCACACATGAATGAGCGGCCTGGTGCCAGGAAGAACTCAGATGAAACGACCACAAAACAACTTCTCCTCCAACAAAGATGACAACTTGCCACATGCTATTTGAGAACTGATGTTCAACGTAAAACAGCATGACGAGATGCCGTATTCAGCATACAGTCACCGGCAACATAAACATAATATGGAATGGCTAGATTTGTGTTACCTCTTAGAGACGGAACCCACCATTTGGGGTGACAAACCCACCGTTTGCGGACACAAACCCATCCGCGGGGGACACAAACCCACCAGTGGAGAACCGAACCCACTACAAGGGACAAAACCACCACTGAGGGAAATAAAACCACCAATCGGGGACATAAACCCACCTGTGGGGGACATAAACCCACCTGTGGATACACAAAACCACCAATCGTGACACAAAACAACGTGTGGGCTACATCCCCCCCCCCCTACAACACCCCATTAGCTACAATCTTGACTCACCATCGAGCTCGCCCAACCGTGACGACGGCAAGCACTCACGTGCTCTATCTGCTACAAACGTTACTCACACGTCAAGAAACCCGACCGACCTTGGGAAATAATTGACACGCAAGGTAAAAATACTATACTAAATCAACCATTCCGGAACGGGTCGACAAGGGATCCGGAACGGATCAATAACAAAAAGCTATCAACGGGGTTATGTTTACACAATCCGTCCCCATCAATGTCTCACCCCGGGGGTGTTAGGGAGGAGGGGGGTAGGGGTTTATGGTTACACTATCCGCCCCCATCAATGTCTCACCCCGGGGGTGTCAGGGAACTGAAGGGGGGGGGTGTCAGGGGTTTATGGTTACACTATCCATCCCCATCAATGTTTCACCCCGGGGGATGTCGAGTTTCCATTATTGAAGATGCATCGAATTCCGGGTCAAGATTAACCGACATCACTGGTAGGGTTCAAGCCTAGAACTATTTGGAGATACCATGGATTCAACGTGAGTAATGAAGTATGCGTGTGTCCACGGCTATGTCCAGATACGACATATGGTTTGTATGTCCACTAAAATATCTACAGATACGACATATGATTTGTATGTCCACTACCAATGTCCAGATACAAACATACGGTTTTGTATGTCCACTGCTATGTCCGGATACAACATATGGTTTGTATGTCCACTAAAATATCTACAGATACGACATATGATTTGTATGTCCACTACCAAAGTCCAGATACAAACATACGGTTTTGTATGTCCACTGCTATGTCCGGATACAACATATGGTTTGTATGTCCACTACCAATGTACAGATACGACATATGATTTGTATGTCCACTACCAATGTCCAAATACGACATATAGTTTGTATGATCACTACACATGTCCAAATACGATATAGGGTTTGTATGTCCACTACCAATGTCCAAGTATCACATAGGGGCAGATTTTATTTATAAAATGTATCTTTCTAACAAGCTGCCACAACCCATCTGTCATGTGAAGAGCTTATCAATAATCAAGTATTGAATCGTGTTTACACTGGGGGAGATGGGTGAATAAAACATGTATAACAACATGTATAACAACAAGTATAACAACAAGAATAACAACATGTATAACAACATGTATAACAACATGTATAACAACATGTATAACAACAAGTATAACAACATGGATAACAACATGTATAACAACATGTATAACAGCATGTATAACAACATGTATAACAACATGTATAACAACATGTATAACAACATGTATAACAACATGTATAACAACATGTATAACAACATGTATAACAACATGTATAACAACATGTATAGCAACAGGTATAACAACAAGCTTTGAAATGCACTGAAAATAAGAAAAAACAAACTTACTTAATTGAATAACAGCTTTGGTCGCTCACGAGATCTCTTAAATATTTTTGGGACCAAAACCAGTATTAAAGGAAGTAAGTTTGTTTAATTTTCTTATTTTGAGTGCATTTAAAAGTTGGTTATTTTAAAGTTTTTTTTTTGTTTTTTTTTAAATTTTGCACTTTTTACTAATCTGTTCAAAATGATGTTGACACGACATAGGCTATTGCTAAAACTTTTTTTGCGATAAAACCCGATCACTAGCCATCTCTAAAAGACCATTGGTCCGTAGTAGACGATAAGGCACAAAAAATCACTCAGCCGTGGAAACAGTTCACCATCGACGGCCGACTGATGGAGAGATAGCTAGTATTTTATCTAGTTATCTCACCTTTTATTACTGAATTTAAAAAAAAAGATATTTTTGCATTGTCGTCAGAGATGAATGTATCTGTAAAGTTAAAATGAAATCGCTGGAAGGTCAGAGTGGTCGGGTCGGTAAAGCTCATGGCTGATAAAATAAAAAGTCCCGAGTTCGAACCCCCTGGCAGATGAGGTTCGATAGCTGAAGACAGTAATCCATCTAGGAGAGAAAACACCAAAATCAAACAACTACTGCCTTGTTTGGACAAAGGCTATCGAAGCAAATTCAAAAAGAAAAGCAGGCTGAAATCGGAATCAACGGTCAATGTGGCGCATAACATGTTAACATGTAATACTTAATTGAAAGCTGCATTAGAAATGTGTGTGGCCACAACCCACAAACAAACAAACAAAAATAAAACAGACAATGTAAACTAAATAAAAGGTTATAAAATCAAGATGGTCTTGCATTGGGTTCTACTAATATGTCAATACATGTATTGCCCTAAAAAATATCCAATTAGTTCAGTGTTCGCTAATAAGCATTTGTCGATAAACTGAATTCTCGTTTTAGCTAACTGACAGGTCTAGGTAAGAAGCGATCGACTAATCTGGAAACTTCGACACGTGATAGAGTTGACCGGTCCTGTACTACACGAAAGTTGGACACTTGAATCAACGAGTCATTAAGTTCAGAGGGCAGCCTGATGAATGTCGTTACAAGCAGTATCAACAGGAAAACTTCAGTAGGAGACTATACACATACAGGTAGAATAAGGGGAGAGTATCACGAGTTTGATCTAAGTTATCGAACTTTGCTCTTGTTCAACTTTTTGACCAGACAATAGCTAGGAGTTTTGTAACGCGGGTCATTAACTTCAACTGTGGCATACAGGCGATACACTGACGACGTGACACCCCGTTCACAGCGTGAACCACCCGGATCACGTTTCACGTCAGCTTCAGCATGACGCCCAATTCACGGTATGAAACACCCGGATCACGTCAACTTCACATGTCGACGTGACACCCATTCCACGGCTCGACCCAGCTGGATCACGTATCCCCCCCCCCCGGCTCCATTCCCAGCAAAAAGTGAGCCATTCAATAGGGCTAGGTTGACCCTTCAGTTCTTAAGTTCATCAATCAAACGATAACTCGATATATCTCGTCAGACTGCAGACAGAGTTACGGCCCCCCTGACCTAATATTTATTGCCGTTTCATGCCCCGCGATCAGTTTATGCTCAGTTTATGGTTCGTAATTCATTTCTGTATAGGCGAGAGAAAAATATCACGTGCTGACATTTGTGAATGTCATGTCATATGTTGTCTGGCAACAACACATACAAAAGCAGAAATAAAGTCTGCACTTAAGAGGCACTTTATGGGCCCTACGACTTTTACTATCTGTATGTAAGCCCTTGACTAGTATCTGTTGTCACCTAGTCCAACTTTTACTATCTGTATGTAAGCCCTCGACTAGTATCTGTTGTCACCTAGGCCCAACTTTAACTATCTGTATGTAAGCACAAGTATCTGTTGTCACCTAGATCCAACTTTTACTATCTGTATGTAAGCCCTTGATCTATTGTCACCTAGATCCAACTTTTACTATCTGTATGTAAGCACTTGACTAGTATATGTTATCACCTAGATCCAACTTTTACTATCTGTATGTAAGCCCTTGACTAGTATCTGTTGTCACCTAGGTCCAACTTTTACTATCTGTATGTAAGCACAAGTATCTGTTGTCACCTAGTCCAACTTTTACTATCTGTATGTAAGCCCTTGATCTATTGTCACCTACGGTCAACTTTTACTATCTGTATGTAAGCCCTTGACTTGTATCTATTGTCACCTAGATCCAACTTTTACTATCTGTATGTAAGCCCTTGATCTGTTGTCACCTAGGCCCAACTTTTACTATCTGTATCTAAGCCCTTGACTTGTATCTATTGTCACCTAGATCCAACTTTTACTATCTGTATGTAAGCACTTGACTAGTATCTGTTGTCACCTAGGTCCAACTTTTACTATCTGTATGTAAGCACTTGACTAGTATCTGTTATCACCTAGATTCAACTTTTACTATCTGTATGTAAGCCCTTGATATACATCTCTTTTATAAACCAAATGTGATCGTATGACATGGTAATGGCTAAACCATGACATTTCTGATATAATGGCAAATTAATGACATTTCTAATAAGAACACAATCGTGACATTTCTAATAAGAAAACTATCATGACATTTCTAATTAGAACACAGTCGTGACATTTCTAATTAGAACAAAATCGTGACATTTCTAATAAGAAAACTATCATGACATTTCTAATACGAACACTATCATGACATTTCTAATACGAACACTATCATGACATTTCTAATTAGAACACAGTCGTGACATTTCTAATTAGAACACAATCGTGACATTTCTAATACGAACACAATCGTGACATTTCTAATACGAACACAATCGTGACATTTCTAATTAGAACACAATCGTGACATTTCTAATAAGAAAACTATCATGACATTTCTAATACGAACACTATCATGACATTCCTCATACGAACACTATCATGACATTTCTAATACGAACACTATCATGACATTTCTAATACGAACACTATCATGACATTTCTAATACGAACACTATCATGACATTTCTAATTAGAAAACAATCGTGACATTTCTAATTAGAAAACAATCGTGACATTTCTAATTAGAACACAATCGTGACATTTCTAATTAGAACACAATCGTGACATTTATAATTAGAACACAATCGTGACATTTCTAATTAGAAAACAATCGTGACATTTCTAATACGAACACTATCATGACATTTCTAATTAGAAAACATTCGTGACATTTCTAATTAGAACACAATCGTGACATTTCTAATATGAACAATATCATGACATTTCTAATATGAACAATATCATGACAATTCTAGTAAGGACACGCCCATAACAAAACGGACACAAATGAATGTATATTTAAATAGAAAATTAAGCTTTCACTATTCTTTTTTCCACCAGCGTCTTGAAACTGAAGACAGCAGGGATTTCTTAGGGAGGCTGTAAAATCAACAGCCGGGGACTGGACAAAATGGAAGGTTAAGGTGAAGGCCCTATGCCCCACACGGGGTAAAGAGGATCAAGTAATTTATAACTTTTATCCGCCTAAAAACGACACAAACAATTGACAAAGTAAATATTGTATTTTTATACATTCCACATAACTTAATTCGGACTAAAATTCGTAAGATCTAATACAATTCTTCCCCCCCCCCCCTCCCTCTCCACCACAAATCATAGTTTGTGTTTTAATTTTATTCCTTTCAACAAAGTTCTGATACTTAACAACTTAACTTTACTAATGAAGTCCTTGGGTAGAAATACCGTTCCTTATAGAGACAGCCCAAACCTCGAATTGTCACTAATACTTTAATTTTTTTAAACACTTGATAACCCCCCTCTTCACTCCTCCTCCCCCCCCCCCCAATATATTTATAAAATCTAATAATCCCGCAAAGACATTGAAATCAATAAATCTCATTCAAACCCAAAATACATCTAAGGAAGTTTTTACTAGTTCAAATAAATATTAAAACGCCGTCAAAAAAGTAAAAATAGAATTTTTGACAGGAAACTTTTTAGAGCCCTCAGGGAACCGTTTAGAAACGGTAGAGTCAACACAGGACGTGTCCTGGTTAAGAGTGCGTATCGCAATAGTCAAACATGGGAGATAAACCGCACAGGGGGAGTAACCCGAATCAGGGGAGATAAAAAATCAAACAAGGTGAGAGATAACCAAAAAAACGAACAGGGTCGGGGGATCAAATATTATCCCGTCACCAAGAAGGTAACGCGAACTTTAGGAATCTCTCAGCAAACGTGGGTAAACTGAAAATCTACTTTCTATACACGGTCGCGGCATGAATGGTAAACAAACGACCGTACGCTGCTTTGATGAAGTGGATTGATATGAATATGACCGTGGCACGCTACAGATACGGCGTGTACTAATAAATTATGGTTCTACAATTAAATCTTTCGTCCCGGGCACTGTGGAAGATATACACGAATCAATACTAATTTTAGTCTTCCAAGGTGGTAGCTGAAAGCCACTTGCGGTAATTCCCCCTTATTCCCCCCGAGTTGAATTCTCCCCCCTTCCCGACTTGTCTTGAATCGACAAGGGAGGGAACTCTAACGCGACTAAAGCAACTCTGTTGTGGCAACCAGCAGGGGAGGTAATAAAACAATTTGCCAGGGGAGGAGACAAGCACTCGAGCGTATTCCTGGATACCGGGCCTTGGACAAACCTGGGCCCACAGATCCCGAGCACTCGACCGGCAACGGTTAATGATCACACGTAATCAAGCCTATGAGACATTCACTGGAACCACGGCTTGGAAGAAATCCGAAGCCCGCCTATTCAATACTCACTGAAAGGTAACCCGTCACGCCGGGCTAGCAGGAGTTATCCCCGATTCTCGAAAAATGTTAAGAGCTTAAACACATTGCATTATTTATATTCATACACCACTAATTGGGCGTGCGGAGCTATATATAGCTATATATATATATATATATATATATATATATATATATATATATATATATATATATATATATATATATATATATATATATATATATATATATATATATATATATATATATATATATATTTATATATATTTATATATATATTTATATATATATTTATATATATATATATATTTATATATATATATTATATATAGTATATAGTTGAGGGGGGCCTCGTAAAAAGTTTCAGCCAGGGGCCCCGCTGAAGCTTAATCCGCCCCTGCCACCAACCAGTTTGAACCAAGTTATCGAACTTTACTCTCGTACAACTTTTTAACTAGACAATATATATATATATATATATATATATATATATATATATATATATATATATATATATATATATATATATATATATATATATATGCCTATACAAATATAAATGCATACATACATATACATACATATACATGTATAAACATAGAAATACACATATGAGAGCGAGACAGAGAGTAATGTTGTAATAAACATCCCATGCTTTTCCACAAGACTAACCATTATGTATAGATGTACAACTTAGCCCGTAACGCCACAATGTGTTTTTATAGCTTCTCTGTCCTGTGCTATGGCAGTGTGAGCAAGGGTTGTACGACGTTATGAGCTCACCCCAGCCCGCACGTCAATAGACCAGTCAGATGCCAGCGTTTAACTATTCATATGTACAGGTCGCCACATACAATAGTGACACGCATATTTAATGGACGCTCCACGTGCAGGCAGGTCGTCACGTGTCTGTTAATTAGGGCGTGAGGTTAAAAATACTGACCAGAGAAACATGACGGACTTGCGTAATTTGTAGGGATGTCAGTAGGGATGTCAGTGGGAATGTCAGTAGAGATGTCATGTCAGTGGGGATGTCAGTTGGGATGTCAGTAGAGATGTCAGTAGGGATGTCAGTGGAGATGTCAGTGGGGATGTCAGTGGAGATGTCAGTGGGGATGTCATTAGGGATGTCAGTAGGGATGCCAGTGGGGATGTCAGTGGGGATGTCAGTGGGGATGTCAGTGGGGATGTCAGTAGGGATGTCAGTAGGGATGTCAGTAGGGATGTCAGTAGGGATGTCAGTGGGGATGTCAGTGGGGATGTCAGTTGGGATGTCAGTTGGGATGTCAGTACGGATGGAGTTGTAGCAGCGATTGGGAAGGGTGGGGGTGGTGTATTGAGATAGAAATTTGGAATATGATGGCATTACTATGAACATAAAGACATTACTGTAAACGTGGGAATTTGATGGCATTATGTAAACGTGGGAATTTGATGATATTACTGTAAACACGAGAATAGTGTGACAATACAGAAAATATTGGGAACATGAGTGTACAACGGTTAATTTCGGAATATGGTTGCTTTACAGAAAATATTGAAACATTATGACATTGAATATTGTAATTATGAGGACATGAATAGCAAATACGGGAATATATTTCGACGATACTATACAAGTTTCGCATGTAGTAACGTTAGATAAATAATGGAAAATAGCGTTTATAAAATTTATAAACAAATGAGTATTAAGTGCATTATATTTTGTTGGAATGTGGTCACTTGTTTAACGGGGGTTTGAGTGTAGCCAGTCAACACATTAACAGGGTTTTAACTTTGGTCAATCAACAGTTTAACTGTATTTAATTATGACCGTCCATTAGCTTAACGGGGGTCAACAGTTTAACTGTGTTTAACTTAGCCAATCACCGGTTTAACAGCAAGACGAACCTGTGGTGGAACTTGGCACCGATGCCCAGTATGGCCGAGGGTGGCATACCCCGGTGCCTCAGCCGTATCCTGACACGCTGCTGTATCCCGCGTGCGTTGATGGCCCGGATGTACTCACTGCCGCTGACCACGCTGATGGAGCCCTCCCTCTGCAGGGGGGAGTCGGGCGTCAGACGGGTGGGTGGCACCCCGCCAGTGGTCGCGTTCCACCGACCGCTGGCCATGTCTATACGGGGACTGACCTGCGTCATTTAATCCTCTTACAGGTGTGTCAGGACACAGGTGTGTCGGGCGGCAGGTGTGTCCTGAGCCCCATCTCACCTAATACACAACCACCTGACACACAACTGAACAGCGCTCATCACAAAAAAAAAACGTTTTTTTTTTTAAACTACGGTATTTTAAACCACTCACAATCACGTCTAGCGTATTACATCCAGTTACCGAAAAATTATCACTGAATTTTTTATCACCGGAACACAACTCAAATTATTTTCAGATTGAAAAAAAAAGTGAAATGAACATCAAACCACAAGCTTGTTTTCTTTTAATTTTCACCCGCTTAAAATGTGCACTATTTACTTAATCAAACACTCCTTATAATAACTAATTTCACAATTTTTTTCCTTAATTTTTTTTTTCAAAATGTTTAAGGCTTCTTTATCCAAAACTTCAAAAACTACTTTCACAATTTTATTTCCCAAACAGTTAAAACTTGAAAGGGTATGTTTCTTAGTCAAACACTTTTAAACACTATTTTCACGATTTTTTTCTAATCCTTAAAAATGGGTAGTTAAGACTACCAAAACTATTTTCACAACCCTTTTTTCCCAATTCCGAAAGAAATTAAAAAACCAAACACTAAAAAATAAACACAATGCCAGTATATCCTAGTGAATAAAAAAAGGCGCCTTAAGATAGCAGACGTGAAGGCCCTACTCGGGTAGCACCAACCGACCAACTAAACAAACTCGGTTCAACCCTCGATTGACTCCACAGGTAAGCGGCGCTCTAAGACTGTATCGTATCTGTATACTTGCGGACTTACAATAAGCAATACAAGAGAATGAGGGGAGAGGGGGGGGGGGGGGGGCGCAGCGGGAATAGGCGGTACATAGTTCATGGGACAAGGTGGGCGGGGCGATTAATGTCGTTAGGTGTAACACTCACATACTGAGGTATGTTTCGGAGTGCGGCCTTCGTTAGATAACGTGTTTTGGTTGCCTGTAATGTAAGCAATACTCGCGTTTTGGTTTTTTAAAAGGTGTTTGGTAATAATTATCGCACAAAAATGTAGGTATACGGAGAGGAATTCTTGTAAATTTTTGCAAGTATGAACCATGTTTGTATTAGTGTATTGTGTGTGTGTATTATATGATTAATGAGCAATAACGATACCAAACAAAACAAACAAAACAAAAACAACAGGCGACGGGTTTGTCACGGCAAGCTTTCATCTTTATGATGCATCAAAACAACACAGCCGTAAACTCAAAGAAAGGAACAGTTACACAGTTATACCATTGGGAAAACGTGATGTATGATGTTGTAGCGACGGTGACGATATGCGATGTTGTAACTATGGTGACGATGTGCGATGTTGTAACAACGGTGACGTGGTATGATGTTGTAACTATGATGACGATGTGTGATGTTGTAACGACGGTGACGATGTGTGATGGTGTAAATATGGTGACGTGGTGTGATGAAACTATGGTGACGATGTGCGATGTTGTAACAACGGTGACGATGTGCGATGTTGTAACTATGGTGACGATGTGCGATGTTGTAACAACGGTGACGTGGTATGATGTTGTAACTATGATGACGATGTGCGATGTTGTAACTATAGTGACGATGTGCGATGTTGTAACAACGGTGACGTGGTATGATGTTGTAACTATGATGACGATGTGTAATGTAGCGACAGTGACGATGTGTCATGTTGTAACAACGGCGAGTGGTGTGATGTTGTAACAACGGCGAGTGGTGTGATGTTGTAACAACGGCAACATGGTGTGATGTTGTAACAACGGTGACGTGGTGTGATGTTGTAACAACGGTGACGATGTGCGATGTTGTAACAACGGTGACGTGGTGTGATGTTGTAACAACGGTGACGATGTGCGATGTTGTAACAACGGTGACGTGGTATGATGTTGTAACTATGATGACGATGTGTAATGTAGCGACAGTGACGATGTGTCATGTTGTAACAACGGCGAGTGGTGTGATGTTGTAACAACGGCGAGTGGTGTGATGTTGTAACAACGGCAACATGGTGTGATGTTGTAACAACGGTGACGTGGTGTGATGTTGTAACAACGGTGACGTGGTGTGATGTTGTAACAACGGTGACGTGGTTTGATGTTGTAGCTATGGTAACGATGTGTGATGTTGTAACAACGGTGACGTGGTATGATGTTGTAACAACGGTGACGTGGTGTGATGTTGTAACAACGGTGACGTGGTTTGATGTTGTAGCTATGGTAACGATGTGTGATGTTGTAGCTATGGTAACGATGTGTGATGTTGTAACAACGGTGACGTGGTGTGATGTTGTAACAACGGTGACGTGGTGTGATGTTGTAACAACGGTAGCAACCATCAAAGCTGTAACCTTCTCTTACAACCCTCTCTGCACCATCCCCAGACATGTGGCAGACGACAGAAGCGAGGAACTGAAAGTTTGTGATCGATCTCCAACACTAGTGGTAGATACAACAACAGCCAATCTACAAAGCACGCTGAGTTTTTATACACAGAAATATACTACCCAGTTATTGGCCTTATGTTATTGTTTTAAATTGAAAACGTGACGAGTACCCACGATACGCATGCGCAACCACCGCCCAACAAACGGAATGTGGAGCAGGGAATTTGAGCATGGCTCATTAATATTCGAGCAGTTTTTTTCTTCAGATTTCGTTCACTCATGTTTTATTAAACAAAAACCACTGAAGGCTTTTTTTTTTTGTTTTAGTTTCGTTATACTAATCTACTAAACAAGTCTTGTTTTTTATTTTATTTACCCAACCAAATCCGTCCAACTTTTAATTAATTCAACTAAATACACGAGAAGTTTTTTTTATTAATTCAGACATATTTCAGTTTATATTTTGAACAAATTCAACTATATGAACGTCTTATTTTAATAAATTTAACTAAATCTGTTTTGGTTAAGACTTATTCAACCAAATTCAAGTCGTATTTACATTTAATTCAACCAAAATACACGTTTTGTTTTTGTTCAACTCTGCCATAACAAATCCTGTGTTTCGCCTCACGTGTTTCAAGTACAATACCGCCATGTTAATCCATCACAACACGTTGCTATGGTTACCTGTCAACAACGCCATGTTGTTGATCTTTTTGAGACCTCCACGGCAAAGTTAGTATAACCAAACTACCGTCAGTATACGAAACTAAACTCGAATAGTAATCTCTACATAACTAGCTTCGGCGATTAGCTAGAGGAAAATATAGTCTCGACAAGCTAGTAAAATCGTTGTTGCTAGTTCTAGTCACAAACTAAGGGAGGTGTTCTCAAACTTTAAAACGGCCTGGATATTTTGTTACAGTGTCTATATTATATCATGTCTACAAGCACATCACATACGATAGATATAGTGTATTCCACATTTTGCCCGTATAGAAATATACACGATTCAAGCTTCCCTTAAATTTAAAAACTAATTTAAACAGAGGCTTTTGGTAATTTGAAAATGATTTACGAAATTATGCGATGGCTTGGAAAGTAGAATCCTTCGTCATTGGTCTGTTAAAATGTTATTTCTATGACAGAACTGCTCCATTCACCAAGTTTAAAGTAGAACCTTCGTCATTGTTCTGTTAAAATGTTATTTCTATGACAGAACTGCTCCATTCACCAAGTTTAAAGTAGAACCTTCGTCATTGTTCTGTTAAAATGTTATTTCTATGACAGAACTGCACCATTCACCAAGTTTATAGTAGAACCTTCGTCATTGTTCTTTTAAAATGCAATTTCTGTGGCAGAGCTGATCCATTCATCAAGTTTATAAAAATACAACCAGAAACAAATAAAAGATTTAAAAAGGAAGATGTGTTGCCGATGTAGGTGGTGTGTAGAGCTCACAGTGTGTGGTGTACTCACGTTTATACTGAAGCACGTGCTCTGTACACACCAACACACACGACCCTATCTACGTGTGATCTAGTAGCGAGTTGTACACTATGTATAGTATGTGTGTGTTTTGTGGTGTGTGTATGTAGTACTGTGAATGTGTGTTGTGGTGTATGTATGTAGTGATGTGTATGTATGCTGGGTTGTATGTGTATCTTATACTGTGTATGTATGCTGTGTTGTATGTGTATCTTATAATGTGTATGTATGCTGTGTTGTATGTGTATCTTATACTGTGTATGTATGCTGTGTTGCATGTGTATCTTATATTGTGTATGTAAACTGTGTAGTATGTATATGTTGTAGTGTTTATGTGTGTTGTAGTGTGTGTGTATGTTGTGGTGTATGTAGTACTGTGCATGTATGTCGTGATGTGTGTACGCAGGCATTGTGCCAACAATGGATTTGATACTTATTTACTGTACGATGTAAACAACGAAAACAACACTGTTACCATGACGACAATCCAACTCACCCAAGAATGATTAATGTCGGTTGCAAGTCACACGAAGGCTGGGGTATGTGTGGCGGGTGTGGGATCAGGTGTGGTGGGTGTGGGGCCAGGTGTGAGGCGATGTGGGGGAGAGGACAAGCGTAAAATCCACCCACAGCCGATCCACCGGCACCACTGATGGAGCTGAACGACCCATACGACCTCTTGGGCAAGGCCGCGAGGCTGACCCTCGATGACCGGATGCTGCCTCCAAGCTGCCCGGAAATGGGCGGCGCCGAGGGCGGTATGAGCCCGCCCTGGCCAGGATTTTGTGACTTCCGGTGGCCACTACTCCTGCTGAAGGTGGAAGTGACGTTGCTGAGTCTCCTGACCGTCTCGGGCCCCTCCCACGGGAAGTCCGACAGGTGGGGGTACTGCTGCTGGGGCGTGTAGACGTCCAGCAATGATGGGCCCACCCTGGCGGTCACGGTGTGATGAGGGGGCCCCGTCATCAGGCGGCATTCGTCTTTCTAGTGTTACGTCATTTTAATCAGGCGACACAAGCTGTACTAACACCAACACCGGATATACAATTAGATTATGTAAAATACTTTCATAACGAAAAAGGCCCTAAAATTCAAATATAACTTTAACACAACGCAAACACCGCATAAAGAGTGAGATCTAATCTACTACAATTTAACAAAGTACTACAAAATTAGCGACACTTTGTTACCGTTATGTGGTACCAAAGCTAGTTTAATGGATTGATGTGATGGGTTTAATTGAATTAATTTCATTATTAATTTATTCTTAGTTAATTACATCAGACCTACATTAGTTTATAGTTTTTATTCAGTTTAATAAAGCTAATATTCCGTTAAAAATAGTAACAATCTTTTAGCTAATATTTCATGGAAGCTCTTTAAAATCTTTAAAATAAGGCCGGAATGCTCTTTAAAACCTAACCCTTGTGTATCACTGAAAGATACATTTACTAAACTATTATTATACTCTCTTTATCTCTCTAACTTGATTAAATTGAGTAATCTCCAAATTTCGGTCCACAAAATCTACACCTCTTTAAAAAAAACGTTAGCTCAATGATCTTTCTACGATTACAAAGTAAAATGAAAGATTTTTATTTTTACTAATGTGGTCAAAAATGAATTTTATAACCAAACTCTAATTATGTATATTGGTCTTTTATTTATCGCTGATTAAAACGGAATTATCTAGTCTATATTTTAAAAAAATCTAAACTTGAACACTATGTTGTTTTTAAATCCCTGCATGATCAACACCCACTGCAGGGGGTAGGAGCTAGAGGCTGTATGGCGAAAACACCTCGATAGATTTCATTCACAACAACACAAAGTGGAATATTGACGTCAGAATAGCACAGTGTGGTGACGTCACATCAACACGTACGTAATCCACACGCGAACATACGTGATGCTCATCGAATTCGAATGTCTCCACGAGCGATTCTGACGTCACACGGCAGCCTATGAAGATGTGACAGCTAACCAATGAGAAGACACGAATAGATTTTTTTTTACATTATTCATCCTTTATGACGTCATCAGGATGAGTTGTTTTGTTTACAAAACCAGGATGTTCTAGCCTATAGCTTTACTCACACTGGTACAATAAGAATAGCAGACGGCATTCTGCTAGAAGCAGACGTAAAACAATAGCCCACACCCACGTGAAGAAGTGAAGCAGACGAGAGGAGCGCGGGATGTGACAAAGCGGTGATAGTCGTACGCCACGGCAGATGCGGAGAGCGATAAACACACAGATACAACCAATCAATCAATCGATGAGGCCAGGATAGTGGGCAGGTATGTCGTGGATGGTACTGCCACATGGAGCTCACACATGAGGCCAGGATAGTGGGCAGGTATGTCGTGGATGGTACTGCCACATGGAGCTCACACATGGAGCCAGGATAGTGGGCAGGTATGTCGTGGATGGTACTGCCACATGGAGCTCACACATGGAGCCAGGATAGTGGGCAGGTATGTCGTGGATGGTACTGCCACATGGAGCTCACACATGAGGCCAGGATAGTGGGCAGGTATGTCGTGGATGGTACTGCCACATGGAGCTCACACATGGAGCCAGGATAGTGGGCAGGTATGTCGTGGATGGTACTGCCACATGGAGCTCACACATGAGGCCAGGATAGTGGGCAGGTATGTCGTGGATGGTACTGCCACATGGAGCTCACACATGGAGCCAGGATAGTGGGCAGGTATGTCGTGGATGGTACTGCCACATGGAGCTCACACATGAGGCCAGGATAGTGGGCAGGTATGTCGTGGATGGTACTGCCACATGGAGCTCACACATGGAGCCAGGATAGTGGGCAGGTATGTCGTGGATGGTACTGCCACATGGAGCTCACACATGGAGCCAGGATAGTGGGCAGGTATGTCGTGGATGGTACTGCCACATGGAGCTCACACATGGAGCCAGGATAGTGGGCAGGTATGTCGTGGATGGTACTGCCACATGCAGCTCACACTTGGGGCGTTGGTGTGGGGGTCAACTCAGTCGGTGTGGGTGGTGTGTGTGTGTGTGGGGGGTGTCAACTCACACATGGGGACGTTGGTCTAGTTGATGTGAGGGTCAACTCAGTCGGTGTGGGTGGTGTGCGTGTGGGGGGGGGGGGGGTGTCAACTCACACATGGGGACGTTGGTCTAGTTGGTGTGGGTGGTGTGTGTGGGGGGGGGGGGGGTCAACTCACACACGGGACATTAGTCTAGTTTGTGTGGGTGGTGTGTGGGTGGTGTGGGGATAACTCACACATAGGGACATTGGTCTTGTTGGTGTGGGTGGTGTGTGGGGGGGGGGGTCAACTCACACACGGGACATTGGTCTAGTTGGTTTGGATGGTGTGGGGTATGTGTGGGGGTCAACTCACACATGGGGACATTGCTCTAGTTTGTGTGGGTGGTGTGTGGGTGGTGTGTGGGTGGTGTGGAGGTCAACTCACTCACGGGATATTGGTCTAGTTTGTGTGGGTGGTGTGTGGGTGGTGTGTGGGTGGTGTGGAGGTCAACTCACTCACGGGATATTGGTCTAGTTTGTGTGGGTGGTGTGGGTGTGTGGGTCAACTCACACACAGGGACATTGGTCTAGTTGGTGTGGGTGGTGTGTGGGTGTGGGTGGTGTGAGGGGTCAACTCACACATTAGTCGGTGTATACGATCTGCTTGCCTGACATGCGCGGGTACAGGGATGCTAGCTAGGCCAGCAAAGTATTTAGTCAGCCCGACAAAGTATTTAGTCAGACCGACAAACCAACTACTCCCACAATCCCTCCGTCCCAGAGTACTGCACCTTGCCCTCCGTCCTATAGTACCGCACCTTGCCCACCGTCCTAGAGTACTGCACCTTGCCCTCCGCTCTACAACACGCGCTGGTTTCTGGACAAACACGTGACAAGATGCCAAGCCGTCACGTGTCAATAAGTAACCGTTCCTCGTGTTACAGCACGTGAGCTGTCTAATGGTGGGGGCGAGGGGGGGGCACACTCAAAAGAGAAGGGGAGGGCATCAGGTGAAAACATGTAAGCCAGTTATCGATAACAGATACCATCCAGCGGGTCTACGACAAATGCCAGAATTGACTCTTGCCCGAATGCCGTTTGCCCGAAGGCCGATTTCCCGAATGGACACTTGCCCGAATGCGACAAATGCCCGAATGGACACTTGCCTGAATGGGACAAATGCCCGAATGGACACTTGCCCGAATGCGACAAATGCCCGAATGGACACTTGCCTGAATGGGACAAATGCCCGAATGGACACTTGCCCGAATGCCGTTTGCCCGAAGGCCGATTTCCCGAATAGACACTTGCCCGAATGCGACAAATGCCCGAATGGACACTTGCCCGAATGCGACAAATGCCCGAATGGAAAGTTGCCCGAATGCGACAAATGCCCGAATGGACACTTGCCCGAATGCGACAAATGCCCGAATGGACACTTGCCCGAAGGCCGTTTGCCCGAAAAATGTCAACATTATATATTACCGAATAATCATTCGTAATCAATTTAAATTTGAAATTTTGATAAAGATTACATATGTAAACAAAAAGAAAAGAATAAAATAATGGTTACATATTAACACGCAGACATTCTTAATTAATGAGTGTTTACTATATAAAAAGTGTACAAACATATTTTCTTTCCTATCAACGAAACAACACAAAAATACCATTTTCGATTATCTCAGGATTTTAATATGAATTTTGTTTTCTTTATTAAGTAACAGCTTCAATACACTGTATAAACAAGGTGTTTTAAATGGACATAAAAGTTAATTGACTACCTTTAGATTTTTAATACGCCGTTTAAACCACTCCTCGTTCTTTGTGAAATGATCACCACACAAGTTAAGCATAACAAGACAAATAAAACAAACGCGCCTCTGTTCAATGTTGCGAGACGCCGCGCCGCCTACACCGTGTCATAGGTGCTGTATGACCACCGCAACAAATCGGCTAAACAAGGTGTTCAAAACTTACATCAAAAGAATGTAGAGTCACCGCCGCCAACATCATCTTATATTTATTAAAGAAAATAAGATTTTTTATAGCAATTTTTTTTTAATTCTTAGAATTGTGTTTATTATCACAATTTCAAACTTGAATTGATTAAGATTGTCTATTTGGTAATATTATTTATTTTTTAATATTAAAATTTTTCCGGCAAACGGCCTTCGGGCAAGTGGCATTAGGGCATTTGTCGCATTCGGGCAAGTGTCCATTCGGGCATTTGTCGCATTCGGGCAAGTGTCCATTCGGGCATTTGTCGCATTCGGGCAAGTGTCCATTCGGGAAAACGTCCGGCTCCCCCATCCAGCATCTTCTGCTGGCCCAGATACACCGTGAACCCGGGCCAGTTACTTCCCTTCACCTGACCACTTACCGCCCCTGGTGAAATCAAATGTCAGGCATTAATTGCTATCGAACTTTGGTATCAATCAGATCATCTAATTCAGCGTCCAATCGATCTGTCATCCAAAAGCTAACCACACGGGGGGGAGGGGGAGCGGGAGCTGGGTCAGGCGTTCAGAAAAAAAAGGTCTAGAGTTTTTTTTAACCAAAGACGCTACTGGTTTATTTAAGTCATTGCAACAGCAATCGTTCGTGTCAATTTAAAGGACTTGACCAGCACTAAAACTCTTGGCCATTTAGTTGAGTTGACAAGCACTAAAACTCTTATTCATTATCAAGACCCGACCAGCACTAAACTTTTGTCCATTTACTTGACTTGACCAGCACTAAACTTTTGTCCGTTTACTTGACCAGCACTAAACTTTTGTCCATTTACTTGACCAGCACTAAACTTTTGTCCATTTACTTGACTTGACCAGCACTAAACTTTTGTCCATTTACTTGACCAGCACTAAACGTTTGTCCATTTACTTGACTTGACCAGCACTAAACTTTTGTCCGTTTACTTGACCAGCACTAAACTTTTGTCCATTTACTTGACCAGCAGTAAACTTTTGTCCATTTACTTGACTTGACCAGCACTAAACTTTTGTCCATTTACTTGACTTGACTAGCACTTAACTTTTGTCCATTTACTTGACCAGCACTAAACTTTTGTCCATTTACTTGACCAGCAGTAAACTTTTGTCCATTTACTTGACTTGACCAGCACTAAACTTTTGTCCATTTACTTGACCAGCATTAAACTTTTGTCCATTTACTTGACCAGCACTAAACTTTTGTCCATTTACTTGACCAGCAGTAAACTTTTGTCCATTTACTTGACTTGACCAGCACTAAACTTTTGTCCATTTACTTGACTAGCACTAAACTTTTGTCCATTTACGTGACCAGCAGTAAACTTTTGTCCATTTACTTGACTTGACCAGCACTAAACTTTTGTCCATTTACTTGACTTGACCAGCACTAAACTTTTGTCCATTTACTTAACTTGACCAGTACTAAACTTTTGTTCATTTACTTGACTTTGACCAGCACTAAACTTTTGTCCATTTACTTGACTTGACCAGCAGTAAACTTTTGTCCATTTACTTGACTTGACCAGCACTAAACTTTTTTCCATTTACTTGACTTGACCAGCACTAAACTTTTTTCCATTTACTTGACTTGACCAGCAATAAACTTTTTTCCATTTACTTGACTTGACCAGCACTAAACTTTTTTTCCATTTACTTGACTTGACCAGCACTAAACTTTTTTCCATTTACTTGACTTGACCAGCACTAAACTTCACACCAGTGTCCAGACACTACAAGACAATCGTGCAGACGTCAACAGAAGCTTACAAGAAATAAAATAGAACTATTTGTTCGTGTTTATCAAACCAGTGCACCGTTAGAAAATGTATGGTTTGCGGAAAGTCGCAAGAATCAAATCAAAATGCAGGGAGGTAACTGGAAACTACTCAAGTTTGACTTGTAAAGATACTTTTTTGTGTGGTTTTTATGGTTTGAAAAGAAACATTTATAATATAAATACAAGCAAAATATTTCAAAATCGAAATTGTTGCAATTAAGCCAAATAATTATTTTGAAACAAGTAGTGGTTGTAGTAGTACCTTAATGTGTTTCAAAGAAGGTATTCGTGTGGGCAAAATTAAAATATCCACTCAAACAATTTAACTCACGGCCTTAAAGTTAAGCTACCAGATGCAAAAAAATAAAAAAATAAAACGCCTCATTAGCCACTGTCAAGGCCTTATTGAAAGCTAGTCCCAGAGAAGAGACGCACTATTCTGGTTAGGTCTCATAAAACCCCAGTTTTAACCGTGGACATTTTTGAACAAATACTCGAGGACGTTATGCAGGACAGTTCTACAAAAACACGCCGAGTTTTTGGAGGCACCGCGTCCTTGGCAACGGCTAATAAACCAACCAAAATATTTGTAGAATAAACATAACTATCGAGCCGTTTGATTGGCCGGTGGTATCTGGGTCAGTGGATCGATGCGAAGGGATGGAATACACGTGAGGACGAGGCGAGTAAAAACCACTCCACAAGATGGAGGTAGAATAGGGGAACCTTAATTAGGCCAACCCAAAAAAAAAAAAAAAAAAATAAACTCGATGACGGAAGAAAAAGATCAACATTTGTAACAATAGCCTACTGGTAAAACAAAATATCGATAAAAAATATAAACAAAGGAGTCTGTGCTTCAACAAACAAAAGGAAAACATGTTCACACAATACAGTTACAGCACGCATAGTAGATGAATCAGGATTAGTGGCGTAACATAGCAAATGGTCTTGGACGCAATGGTCATATATATATATATATATATATATATATATATATATATATATATATATATATATATATATATATATATATATACATATATACATGGCATTATAGAGAAAGTAGTGTGAGAGACAACTGACTAATCTGTGAATGTTTAGCCCTTTGATAGTATTATTAAAGAAGGAAGTTTACACGATAAACATTTCCTGAGTTTGTCTTTCATATCTCATTGGGAGGGGGAAGAGTGGTGGGAGCTATGGCAAGTTAAGGGCGTCCCATACATGACCATAGTTTTCTTATGTTGGAAGATCAGCTTGAATATCGCTCAAGTCCCGTACAAGACGACAATGCCCACATGTTAACGAATTTCACGCTAAAGTAAACTGTCTTGCTAGCATGTGAACCCAGCGCCACAAAAAAATCTATCCAACATTAGCCCGTGGTCTTTGTAGTCTTTTAGTGCACGCCACAACCTCTACCGTGACCGAAGATTAACTCAAGAGGCAATCAAAAATCATATCAATGTTCTTTTTAAAAGCTTCATAGAAAGCGAATATTCCGACCAAAATACTATTTGTTTTTAAAAAGTTTTATTTATTCCAGATTCGATTCATGACGTCAACCAAGATGGCTGACAAATTAGCGATATCCTAAACGTTTTTTTTTTGTTATTTTACGCTACAAAGAAATCGAATAAAAAAATAAGATTTCTACATTGAGAGCGCTTTGCTTCAGAAACCAGAAGCCTGGGCTTTCTTCATACCAGCGGCACTTACGACAGCTTACACGCGCCAGTAACCCAATACACTGTACAAGAATTTACAGCAAATCGTCGCGAGAACACACTCCAGCCGAATCCGGTAGGGAATATTCTTCAAACTATCGATTGGATATGGATCATAAGTAGACCTGAACCAGGATCCGGTATTCTCTTATCACGGCCCCAGTGGGTTGGTCGTTCATGGCCGATATCAGCCGCTGACTTGCTCGCGCATTACGTTTAATGATTGATTGTGGATTATTGGGCGCACCACGCAACGTTGATCTCATCAATAGTGAGATATCAATCAACTACCGCTGTGCATGAACGGATATTTCTGTGTATATTAATAGATATATTTGTATATATATATATATATATATATATATATATATATATATATATATATATATATATATATATATATATATATATATATATATATATATATATATATATATATATATATATACAAATATATATAAATAAATACATATATATGTGGTATATTATGTACACGTTTATGTATGCATATGTATATGTATACACATATATTTCTATAAATATACACACAGAAAATTGTATTTTTCAAAGTATTGTAAAGGAGGCTATGTGCCCCGGTTCAAAACGCATAGGCATTAAAATCCTACTACCACAAGGAAGTAGTTACGATAAAACAGAAATCTGTCAAAGGGGAGTAACAATGAAAAATATCAGCGATCCTAAGGGAGACAACTCAATAGATAGTTGCATAACAAAGATCAGAAATGTTGGGCATCGGCAGTTTTAGAGACGAAATATTTATATGTATGTGTAAACATAAATAAATATATAAGAGATAATAGTTATATACATATATATCTATAGTATTTACATATAATATATTTAATTATATACAATAATAAATCACTAAATAATAAATACACTTGTCCAAAATAGTAATGATGAAGATCGCACACAAATATACAATTAGTTGACACATACCTTGTTGGCAGACGAATGAACTGACGAGTTGGGGTATGTACCTGCCGGTCCAGGTAACTGAACTTCTGCAAGACGGAGGTGCGTGGGCTAGAACCCACGACCTCGAGCTGAAGCATGGCAGTTGTCATGGTGATTTCACACACAAAATACTCTCTGAATGTTTTGTTTTTTTCCAGCGCAAATATCGTCCGGCTGATTCTCTGAATGTTGCAACGCTAGCAGCGCTGATTCGATGAGTTTACAACAGTGACTGCACTAAAGAATTAACACTTCTATCCGAGGGAAAAACAATGGACGAGTCACAACAGAAGATAAACTGCAACATCTTTCAGTTGTTGTTTTTGTTGTTGTTATATTAGTTATAGAATATTTATTTCATTCTACTAACTTCAAAGCTAGCCACACTGGTACTAATTAGTTTATGTATGCCTATATATATATATATATATATATATATATATATATATATATATATATATATATATATATATATATATATATATATATATATATATATATATATATATATTGTTGACACATATAGAACAGCAAACATCTAACAACAATCTAATGATGGGATGCGATCAAACCGTTAGTTAAGAAGAATTTGAAGACCTTAGGTACTACTATAACATTTTGAGATAAATGAGTTTACAAAATTAAATTGGTAATAAGACACACCGTTTTTATTTCTTCGTTTATTTGAGGCACTTATATAAATAGTTCACTATCAATATAGTACATAAGGATAATATCAAGTCATACTAGAGGAATAACTACCATTGCTTTGTTTCATTTTCACAAAAACCTGACTTCAGTACTTTTAGCACTAGGTTTTTCAATTGTTTATTGTTAACTACAGCGATGTATCTAAAATCTAGAACTTTTAAGTAGCATGTTTTATTTTTGTTATAAATCTCGTCATCGTTAACAAAATGGTTGCTCGATTTAAAACGTGATTGTCAGCTTAGATCAATTAAAAAATCTTACTTCAAACAGTGCCAGTTTCGGCTAATTAGAAATTACGGAACAATTAATTAATTCTGTATAAATAATTACTCACGTCTTTTTTTGTTTCTACATTTTTGGTGTAATTAACCTACTGTGTATATAATTTACCAAATCATTAATTAAAGCTTTTCACTGCATAACATCACAGAAACACATAGGCATGGCAGCGATATCTTACTGTAATAACTATTACAGAAACCCACACAATTCACTACACACAACTATCCAAAAACAACTATCCACAGAGCCAAGCTACCTAGTCAGAGAACTGGTCGAGCTTTATATAATTACTACTGGAAAACCAGATTGGATTAGCAGATTAAAGAGCACGGAGGAAAAAATCTCCACTTAGCGAACCGGGCGTAATTGTGGAGCTAATCAATGCTAACTCCAGGTGATTGGAATCATGTCACAGGAGCGACTGACGATATGTGACCTAATCGATATGTCAGCTGATCGATATACCTATTGGCAATAACACAACAAGATATATATATATATATGATATATATATATATATATATATATATATATATATATATATATATATATATATATGTATATATATATATATATATATATATATATATATATATATATATATATATATATATATATATGGTATATGTATGATATATATGTGTATATATAAATATATATAAATATGATATATAATTATTATATATATATGATATATATATATGATATATGATATACATATGATATATATATATATATATATATATATATATATATATATATATATATATATGATATATATGATATATATATATGATATATATATATATATATATGATATATATATGATATACATATGATATATATATATATATATATATATATATATATATATATATATATAATGGTTTACCTATGTTATAAGTCACATAATTGATGTGAGGAATGTGGAATCGAATATTTGTGAAGATAGAGTTGACTCAAAAGTCGACAACACACTACAGAGAAGTTGAACTAATTGAAATTATTTAATCAACCATATTGCAGTGTATCTCAACTGTATGGTGCACTCGGCATTAACACTACTCGTTATAAACACTAACACATTCAAATTTTTGATTACACCCAACTCGTTCGGAGCAACCCATTAGGGTTATGTTTACAGTTATCCTAACGAAATCTAGAATATCAACACAGCTGAAACTACCAGTACCATAGACGTGATACAAGTCCACAGAGTAACATAAAACTGGCTCTGGTTATAACAGCCACAGTCTGGCTCCATGTTCAACTACCCCCACCCCCCAGCTCTTCTTACCCTAGCAGACGTCAAGTGCCCGTTTCTGGCACCAAGTCAGAACGCCAACCTACACCAAACAAACACGACCGGCGACTCCGATTTGCACTTTTCCCCCGTCTCTCAATACGAAATTCGCTTCCTCGGCTCTTTTATTACGAGCCGTCCCATATCTTGCCAACAACAGCACTGTTTTGAAAACCGTCCGTTCAGACCGCGTGTATAGCGTTACCTGAATTCCATCCGTCCATAGACCCGGGTATATAGAATTTAATTCTAAGGCATGGCAGCCCTAATGAGAACCAGACGTAGGAAATAGAAATCTATTGGCGAGTTTTTTCACCAGAACAACTCAATCGAGAAGCCGGAGGTTCTGGGTGGTTTGAAGGAACCGGAGACACAACCGGCATTGACGTAAACAAACAACGGCTGCGGTAGTCAGGAGCAAATCCACTGGGTGGTGGATGTCGTGGTAGGAGTGGTTAGAAGCCGGAGTATCGAGTAGTCTTAATCGATACCACTTAATGCTCAGAAGCGATACCATTGTGTTATCAGAAGTGATACCACTGAATAGCCAGAATCGATACCATTGAGTAGTCAGAAGCGAGACCGTTGAATTATTAGAAGCGATTCCAATAAGTAATCGGAATCGATACGATTAAGTAATCAGAATCGATACCAATAAATAGCTAGGAGCGATACCTATGCGAAATAAGAAGCAAAACCATAGAGAATTCAGGACCGATACCTCTGTGTTTTCAGAAGATATACAGACGAGTAATCAGAAACGATACCGTTTAGATCGATACCCGTCAAAATGTCAAGTTGACTCTTTGTGTGGAGAAGTTCCAGGCGATCTATAGCGGAACTTTTCTTACAGTTCAGAAAAACCACACTCAGCCACGAGAGAGTCGGTGAAATCTTCAACACGTCACTCAAGGTAGCGTGAAAATAGAATTCTCTTTGTCAGATGGGAAATGAAACATTAAGAAAACCATGACATACTTAGCTTCTGTCTTTCTTAAAAGTTTCAATCAATAGTTCCTTTTTTATGAATCTACAATGCCTATCTTTTTTTCTTTCGTAGAAGCCAATCCGTTACGAAGCAACATAAACATAACATAGTTCAATAAATAGAATGATGTCATTACCCTAACCTAAGTTGTATACAAACACCCTCACCATAACTGTATACCAACATTACCCTGTCCGTATTTATATACCAACATTACCTTGAACTAAGTTGTATACGAACATTATTCCCCCCCCCCTCTACTAACGATACACCAACACTACCAATCGACGAAGGGAAACGTATCATAATTGGTAATCACCACATACCAATTGTCAATTTTTCTATTCACATACACTGCCTTGACTGAATGAAATCAGCTCTTCCCCACTCAATAACTCACCAACAAGGGATGTAATACGACGCCAGAGCAGGAAAATTATTCCTATTTCAGTTCATACCTCCTCCACATATAGAACTAGATATATTTCATTGTCCCAAAATTCGTTCAATGCTTTCCCCAGTCCCCCCCCCCCGTCCCCCCCCCCTCCCCCCCGTCCTGTAATTTGACCGTTAAGCCCAGCCTAGAGTTTGGCAGAGTGGTGTTTAGAGGATCAACTTGTGGGTTACCCAGCACTTGACGGCCTACACAAATAAGCCAGGGGACACACAACACCGGTCATGTCGCTCGTGTGTGTCGGTCAGATGATAGTTTGTATCAAATTTAGACGGGTTGCAGTATAGAAGTATCATGTTTATTGTATCCAATCACAGACAGTTTAACAATGATTTCAAGTTTCTCAATAGTAGTATCATATTTTTTGTAACCAATCACAAAAAGTTTTTCTATGATTTTAATAGTTTTTCAATTTTTTACCCAATATCCAAATAAATTGCTATTTTAACAAATGTTTCAATTATTTTTTATGAAATCAAATAACGTGTTACAAGGATATAACTTTTACATGAGTATTTCCTCCAATCACAGAGCGTCTTACTGTCGTATTAAAAGAAATAGTACGCAGTGTTGAAAGAAACAATGGAGGAAGCGCCCTTATTTATTATTTACAACGACCTTTAAGGAAAACACTTTAATGGTGAATTGTCCACTCTTTTCAGTACATCTGGTGGTGGTTTAAATGAAGCAATGTACTGTGACATGGAGTTTAAGTCAGTGTGTTTGTACGGTAACGTAAGGTTCCCTTTTCAAACCTGACTGTCTATGGGGGGAGTGAAGCAGAGTTCACCTGTTTCTGTGACCTCGGCATATGAAGAGATAGTGTGGTCAGCACTATGTCCAGCCGCCTATCCTTTCTATAACGTGAGTTAGGTACCCATAAGAGCTGGGTTTAGAAGAAAATTAATCTTTTTTTTTTACTTTATATATTTCTATTCATGTTTTCAGAAAACTCTTAAAGTGATACCTTCGTTTAAAATCCCATTTTTATTCAAACAAAAATTTCGAGGAGTAAATCAAATAAAAATAATCCCAGGCAATAAAAAATTTATTTTTGGACCATAAAACTTTGGGGCCCACCAATGAATGTCCGCGTTTGGTCGCGTCCCGACCAGGTTTAACTGGCACATTGATTAAATGACAAGCGTCCCGCCACCGCTGCCCCGATCGAGCCGATTTATGACCATACCACACGACAAAAACAAAGCACGAACATAAACCTATCAACGTCCCTCCATTGTTGGCTTTTCCGCTGAGAACAAAAAATTAGCATAGAGGTCCCAAAGCTAGAAGTTCATTGAGTAGAACTAGGGAAATGTGCACTAGTGGAACTCGGGTTTTTTATTGCAATTGAAGTAAATAAGCAGTAATAAACACACAAAAGTCGATAGAAATAATGTACTTTGGAGAAGAGTGCTTAAAGGTTTTTTGATAATCAAAGTGGTCCGGGTGGTTGGGGTGAAATTTTAATTGCGAAAGCTTGATATTTTTTTTTTCTTTGCATTTATTTTTAACTCCAGTGGAAAATAGTCCATTTATAGTATCCTTCTTATCTGTCCTTTGCTATATTTTCCATTTTCTCTCCCCCCCCCCCCCCATTATTTCGTCATTTTCAATGTTTCTATGCCGTGTTTTTGAGTCTCGCTCTCTCTCTTGTCTCCATGCTATGACTTGTCTGGTAATAATTGTTGCTGGTTTCCTTGACATTCGCCTATCCATCTCTACTTTTTCCGAATGTGGAGCTACACTGTGTTTTGTATCCAGAGGCGTAGCGAGGGGGGGGGGGGCGGGGGTGCGGACCGCACCGGGTGACACAATTTAGGGGGGTGACATCAAGGCAAAAAATAGTAAAATATATAGAGAAAAATTTGAGGGGGGTGCAAATCGAAAGTTTGAGGGGGGGGGGGGCGCAAATTGAAAGTTCAAGGGGGGTGCAAATCGAAAGTTCGAGGGGGGTGTGCACATCGAAAATTGAAAGTTTGTCCCCGGGAAGAGTCGCTACGCCTCTGGGGGGGGGGGGGTGACACCATTAAGTACCGCACCGGGTGACACCCGACCTCGCTACGCCACAGTTTGTATCTAAAAGTTTGCGGTCGGTTTAAATCTTCATCTCATCGCGAAAACTTATTTCGGGTGTCTCCATTTTGCAACTGTCTATGGTCTTTGATGTGGGTTTTGATTAGATTTGATAAGTTCAAATCTAGAACGTAAAAATGGTGACTAAAAATTGTGTCGTTGTTTATTCAAGATAACGGAACTTTGTCATGATAAACGTTGGCTTTGCAAAGGCAGATGAAGCAGAGTGTCTCTGTTTCTTTAACCAGGGTACATGACCAGGGTAAATTGATTCAAGAGCCCATCAGAGCCGGGTAGATGCTTGGACCTCCTGGAGTGGAATTCTAGACTTAATGCTGTCTCTATCTCTCACTCTCATACGACCGTAATCCGAAATAATCGTGCAAGAAATGCTTATTACCCAGGCCAAAAGGCAACTGCCATCATCATGAATAATTTCACACATAAAAAGATAATCACGATAGCTAAATTAAAGATTTTGATATTTTTTTTTTAAGAATGGTAATTTTAAAAATTTGAGTACAATTTAGAACAGTATCGATTTTTTTTTAAAATTGTGTCGATACCGATGTTACATGCAGGGTTAGGTACAGGTTATTGTCAAGGCTGTGTTGGACTTAGAAAAATGGCTAATTGTTTTGGCGTGAAATGTAAGTGAAACTAAGAATGTATAGATCTATGTTTCTCTGGGAGGGGTGGGGGGGGGGGGGGAGAGAGGAACAACTGAAATTTCCGGAGGGCGGATAGTGGTTAAAGAAGTCTATGTATTTTCTATATAAACTATGTTTTCTATTTCGTACGATGGAAATGGTGCTTCGAGAAAATGGGGGCACTTCTTCTCTCATCCCCCCCATACCCCGCATAAAAACCACGAAAGCTTGACTTTGCTGCTGAGAAAGAGTCAAGCTGATCCTGCTATAGGCCTACAATACACTACCCACACCACCCCAGCCACCCTGTTGACAGTTGTGTTGTCACGTCCCATGTGTGATAACTCACGTCCTTCCGCCACAAGACATTACGCAGTAAAGACAAAAGGTCTTTAACAGCGGTTCACAAAACATACATCTATTCATGTGCAGACAACTTAAGGTCGGGTTATTAACGTCACAAGGTGGGGGTGGGGGGGGGGGGCGGGTGGATGGAAAGAGGGGTAGGGTGACACAAAAAATATATTTAATTTATTTTAACGAGCAAATCTGCTTTTTTCAGTTCGTTCAATAGCTTATTAAATTTACATATACCATCAGACACAGTAGACACAATGAGGTATTAGAGTGATCGGCCTACCCAGTTGCCTGTAGTTTTAGTATATCATACAAACAGTCATGGTCGGAGGGGGTGACACCCTGGGTTACCCGACCTAGTGACGCCACTGTCAACACGTGCAGTCTATTTATGGGGATTATAACAGTAATGGTGAGATTTTCTAATGGCTTTGGTTGATCGTAGCTCAACAGTTACAGGGAGATAATTCATTCAATGTAAAGGAAAGATAGCATTGTCTTTTTTCGTAAAAGTAAACATATAGTAACCATGAAATCAAAACTATTTTTGGGTACTCACAGTAATAAAGAACAAGTCTGGCAGAATAATACATTATTTATCAATGTTTGTTTTTCTGTGCCTAATAACATGGTTGAGGTCAGGGTTAGAGTTAAGTAAGGATTAGATTGTGATATTATACACGAAGCCAAGACTATAATGTGTAGTGCTATGTATAAATAGTTAGACGGAAATCAACTAAAGGAATTGAAGGATAACACTGAACTACAAAAACTTTAGTGTGAACAACTTTATGATAACCACAGTTACAATATAGTTTCTATAAAACGTTTCTGTAAATTTTACAATAGCATAGCAAAAGAGAAAAATGTTACTTGAAAGTTCTGCATTAAATCTCATTTTTAAAACTGCCCCATCAACCCACAATTCACTAATGGTTGTGCTAAAGTAATCTACAAATGTAAATTGAAATAATTAAATTAAAAAAAAATAAATGGCTTATACCTTACTAGTCTTATTTATTTAATGAACACTAAAATAACATCAATAGTTATATTTGTGTCATGATTTATGGATAGGAAGATTTAAAAAATAAAAAGAGTAAGAATTTATCATGTTAATTTAAACTATGCACAGTTTTTTAAATCAATCATTTTATGAAGAGTACATTCAAAAACTAAATCTCCTGATTTTGCTAGGTAAAAATATGCCAGTGAAAATGATAGACTAGCCGTTTAGGGTCTAGTCCACTTTCTGAGGAAGTAGGAACCATTCTGACTTTTTTGTAAACAGATTGGACATGGTACTACAAGAATGAGTTACAAATTAGAAAGTATTTATAAGTGTGAAAGGTTAAAATATTTAAAACAGAAAATTGCAGTAGATATAGACATCAGGTATATTGTAAGATAGTGCTGACCACATTGTCCCTTCATATGCCAAGGCCAAGAAACATATGAACTCTACTTGCAAAATAAATCGCTAGGTGTAAAGAGGAACTTTGATTCACTGTACTTATGTTGTAAGAATAATAAAATGGTACTCACATTTCTAAGGGAATCGCCACTGGTTTTCTGATGTACTTGCTAGCCATTGTGTTCACTCTCTAACCTTTGATGTGTTTAGTTGCATCATTGCAACGTCAGAGCTCACATTTCACAGTTATGAATTTGTCTGGACAGTAAGTTCTTTGTGAAACACTTTGATAAAACACAGCATAAAGTTTCCATTTGAATTTCCCAAAGCACAAAAAGTTATAAATCCATTAATTTCACACTTATAAAGCGTCTGAGTATATTTTCTAAAATAAAAATAAAAGCATTGGCTATTTATAAAAATCTTTAGCAGAAAAGTAAACTAAAGTGGTTCTTTTCTCCCCAAAGTACTGATCTTTATGTCAGATTAGTCTGTCAGGTTTATGTGAGTATGATAATCTAAATTCAAATTAAAGTCTCAATTAATACATTGATTTAATATCAAAATAAAGTTTTTTTATTCTATTTTACATATCTTTTCCTAAATAGCAAATAGCAGCTGTAGTTAAACTCAGTAATATTTATGCAGTACATAAAATCCATAGGTGTAATTAGAATGTAATAGACTAGTTATTAATTAAGGTTGGGTTGGGGACAGTGTGGTAGGACAGGAAAGCATATGATTGCAAACTCCAAAAGACCTGAGTTTAAACCCCGAGCAAATAAAGCTCATTTGCTGCAGTCAGCAAACACTCTAGGACTACCAGTAACCAGGACTAAGGAAGCAAACCCAGGAAGAAAAGTAGGCTGAAATCAGAGTCAATGGGCGATAAGGTGCATAACAAGGTGACACGTAATACTTACTTGGGCTGGATGATATGCTTTCCACTATTACAATTAAGAAAGAAGAAGAGGAATAAATAATTAAAGTTTAGTAGTATGTTTGTAGATAATAATTGTTTTTTTAGTTTATTATTGAATATTTTAATGTATTAGGCAAAGTCATAATTGTTTTTTATTTCAATTTACAGTAATTAGTATTACTTTTTAGTTAATAAACACTTCACTATGTTCTATATTGACTACAAACTACACAGCTTACTGATGAAAGAAATACAGCCACGCTACTACTATTTAGTATTCAAAGGTCTGACTTCTCAGCATATTTACATTTAATTACTTCTTCAGTAGTTTAAATCTTTGTCACTTTGTGTTCTATACAAATCTATAGGCCTATTCTAAATACTTCTTTGGCTTAGGTTTTACAGCAAAGGAGTGTGTGAGCTGTGGGCCTTATATTCTAATTATCTAAATCTAGGGCTAGGCCTATGAACTATTATAGTTTCATTATTCTGTTTGCCTGTAACACTCTAGATAAAACACAAGGAAATTTAAAAGATGCATAGTGAAAGACTGTGACGTTACATGGAACATAGTATAGGAAGTTTTCAAAATGGAACCAAATATGTATAGTTCTAAAGTACACAGAAAAAATGAAGCCATTGCTGAAAAAATACACAATAATAATGACATCATCTGTAATTGATAATATAGACACTAACAATACCACCTAATTTATTTGTCTAATCTTAATAAGTTAATAGTGTTTCTTTCAGACATCTCTTTGGGAAAAGATGAGGGAGAAGATTTATACCAGTGTCCGATAATGGAAATAATGTCTTGCCCTAGACTTAGCTTAGAATAGAACTAGATCTATAGACTATACTTTACGTTTACAATGATATTCAAAAGAAAGATTCTACTTCTAGATCTAGAATCTAGTACTTCTATGAGTACTTTTTTCACTTTCAGACTTTCATTTTGACTTGTTCGATGGGACTATGACGACTATGTCTATGATAAGCCTATTTATTTTTCTGTCTTCAGTCAGTCAGTAGTGTCAGTAAATCAGTGACACACCACCACACACAGTTATCGACAATAACTTAACACTTATTGTATTGTACTGAAAGTAGTAGATCTAGAATCTAGTACTGAACTAACAGTAGTAACACTGTAGCACACAGTGAGTGTTCATTGCTGCCAGTAGAGGTGACAGGCTCACAGAGTTATCTCAAAGAAAATGCCGGAATATAATTAACCTGGTCGTTTTAATTAGTACATGGATTGTTTTCTTTGAAATTTAACAGAATATGTTACTAAAATTGTCCTTCTGTATATTTTATAAAATTGAATTCGATTATATTTTAAATTTCTTCGGATTATATTTTAAATATTTACAATTTGGACTGTAAACAATGACAAAAATGGAGGTAAGATTGTTGCTTTTAGCATGCGCATTGAATACTTTATCGCTTAGAATCAGGACAAACCCAAGCTATCGCATAGCAACTGGGCTGATCAGATTTTAATTACTGTTTCGATTTTATATAAATCTATTTGTAAGAGAACATTAATGATTTTAAGACGAAAGGAATTATCAAGAGTTTTAACTTGAATTAAACTTATAAAACTATATAACGATGTATTATAGTGACAAAATATTAAAGATAGGAGAAAAATATAGACCGGCCAAAGTTAAATCTTTAAAAGTTAAAAGTCGCATGTCGCGCCTTCTAGCTAGTCTAGTTATAAGACAATAAGTCTAGTGCTAAACTTTAAGTAAAGTTATAGATCTAGATTTTAGTTATAGATCTACTGAGCGTAGCGACCTATTCCAGCGCCAGAGACCAATTATCAATTTTACGCACCCTCCCCCCCATTTATATGTATATAGTTATCAAATATGGCAAAAACCGACCCCAACCCACTCACACACCCATTTGTAAAGGCTAAAGATGAAAAAGATCAGTGGCGTAGGCAGGGGGGTGGGGGGGGGGGGTTAGGGGGATCATATCCCCCCATAGAAAGTTTGAGGGGGGTGCAAATCGAAAGTTTGAGGGAGGGGCGCAAATCGAAAGTTTGAGGGGGGGGGGTGCAAATCGAAAGTTTGAGGGGGGAGGTGCAAATCGAAAGTTGGGGGGTGCAAATCGAAAGTTTGTCCCCGGGTAAAAATTGGAACCCCCACCCTTGAGACGATCCTGGCTACGCCACTGTCAGTGTCCCACAGTTAGGTCTAGATCTACATTTTGGTACCAAAAAATGTATGTAGTAAACTGTTAAATAAGTCCGTAAAGCCAAGTTGGGGTTTATATTCTTAACTTCAACCGAGTATAATAATTCAGGTCGTCGCCTTAACTTTGGGAATGTTCGAAGCACGGCTACATTCGTCTTTGCTAGAATAGAAGTGGACCAGCACTATATTACTCAATTATAGGCTCACCATAACAAGCACCTTGTAAACAGTGTTTCTTCCAGACTTTTTTCTCCGGGGGGGGGGGGGGGGGGGCACTTGAAATTTTCGGGGGGGGGGGGGGGGGGTCGGTAGACTTTCTTCGGGGGGGGGGGGTGGGGCGGACACTGTTTAAAGTATATATTTTCTATATAAATTATATAAATTTTATTTCGTTCGGGGGGGGGGGGGGGGGGTAATTTTTTTCGGGGAGGTTCGCCCCCCCCCTCGAAGAGATGCCTGGAAGAAACTCTGGGAGGAAGAAGTATGAAAGAATCACTGACAGAAAACTATATCAGCTGCTCATCATCATTATTCCTGACATTCTGACTGTTTTTGTTTCACTGACAGACAGTTGATCTTTTCCCATATCAATCGTTAGCGTCTCACAAGAATGAGGCTCTTCGTGGTTATCATGATGAGCAACTCTATGCCCAGGGAAAAGATTCACTAGTCACTAGAGCCAAAGATAAGTCATGTAGAGGTAAATTATCTGATTTACCCTTATCCCGATTCTAAATATTTTTTTTTATTTATTTATTTTTTATTTTTTATTTTTTTTTTTTTGAAAATCAGTTTATTATTTTCTCTTTGCTGTAGGACCTTTTTCTAAACAATTAGCCTTTTGTTTGTCAAAAAAATATAAAACATGAAAGCTTTGTATAAATAATGGTGTTTCGTGTTATGTTTATTTTTATGTTTTTTTTTTATTTATATTATTAATTTTAAATACATTTCCTTTTTATACAATGTTATTCTTTAGTAAGTACTTTATAAAAAAATAATTAAGAGAAGTAATTGTTTTTTTTTTTAAATTTGTGTAGTACAATTTTATTAATCTTTTAAAAGGAGCTTATGAGCACCCCTTTTTGACTATTTAAAAAAGGGAAATAAGTGATGGAAGTGGTTTGAACGTTTGTTCATCTTTGTTTATTTTAATTGTAGGAGAAAGAGGACTCGGCTTTCACAGTGGTTTAAAAACAAAGGGAAAAATATAAAAGAGCGTGGGGTGGTGTCTAATAAATATAATCCAACCGCAGCTACGGTAATCTTTTTACAAAACAACCATCAAGTAAAAAATGCAAGAAAATTTTTAAAATTTTAACTATAAAAAATAATTATTATGGTCGGCTGTGGGCCCCTAAATGACGTGCCCCCCCCCCCCCCCCCCCCCCCCCCGCATTGCGGGGTCTGGCGGCACTGTAGTTCCGCCCCTGGCTCGCAACCACCATCCGCTATTCTTTTACTGTTTGTTTTTACTGTTTGTTTACAATACATTATAGGCCCATAAGCCTATTCACAGAACCACGTGTTCACAAAAAAAAAGTTTGAAAAGAAAAACTCATGCGTAGCGACCTTTGACCTATTTTTTTTTGCTCGAACGTTGCCGCGATGTGCTACTGCAAGTCACCACTTTATTTTTAGTCTCTTAATTGCTCGGTGCAGGCTAGGTTATTTAAACAATTTATCACATCTGTTGTGCTGCACTACATACTAGTAGCACAGCCTCAGTTTGGTTGCAAAAATGTCGAAGATGTAAGTTAAGCTTTTTTTTTGCTAGTCAATATTAGTAATACTATACATTACTTAAATTGATCTAGATCTATTCTGATTACGTAAATTATAGTCTAGAATTACACACAGGGAGATAATTGCGTTTGTTTTGTTTGACTGGGCTATGAGCAGCGCATTGAGCTTAAGGTTAAATTTAATCCCTTTAGCCTTTAGAGATCAGAGCTTAGACCTAAATCTAGTTTGATCTAAACTCTAAAAGGAAAAAAAAAAGTTTAAAATCACTCTTGCAGTTGGATATATATAATAGAATGAGTAGAAAGACTATATAGAGCAGTTATAATTGAGTCTAGTCCCAATATGCCTGGCATAGGGCTCCTAGATCTAGTACTAGAATCTAGATCTAGTCTAGCTAGATCTAGATGTACAATTGTATCTTTATTATTCTTTAAAATAAAGCAAGAGAAATATTCATTATTCATATGCTGTATAATTTACTCATAAATTTTAAGTTAGCTCCCCTTTTCATCATACTATATCTAATTCTAATGCCTAAATCAGTAGTTTGTACTATTTTAGTATTATTTCAGGAATTTCTTTTAAAATTTGATTTAGATTTACACATTATATAAGGACCTACTTGTAAAGATATAGGTCTACTTGAAGCAATATTCAGTATGCAGTATACTACAAAGCACATTAAAATATAGCCTAATGAATACTAATAAAATTTGATAGAGTTTCATCTTTAAAAACAAAACAGTATTAAAAACAGGTTGATTATTTTTTTTAAATTGTTGATGAGCAAAATTTAGTTATACTTTCAATACTTGACATATTTTCAGTGAAAGTCCAACAGGAGAAATATCTTTTGTGGTCAATGGAGTTCTGCATACAAGTATGTTTAAGCTCATTAAACAAAAGGATTTTAAATATACTTGCATCTAAACTACATTAAAATATTTATAATATTCATAACCCAAGCCTATATATTGCTATATAATATATTATATAGCATTAGAAAAATTTCATTATTCATTTATTTTCATTTAATTTCAATAGCATTTTAACTTTTAGGCCTTTAGTGTTATGTAAACATTTCCTTTGACTAGGTTCTGCCTTTAATTAAGTAACTTATTAATTAATTTCAATAGCATTGTTACATGTATAATGTTTTAAACTTATCCTTTGGCTGTTTTCTGCCTTTTCACAGCTGCAGTTAATTAACTAATTAAGCTGCCATTAATGAATCAATTTCAATAGCATTGTTACATGTATTATATTTTGTAAACTTTTCCTTTGGCTAGTTTCTGCCTTGTCGCAGCTTCCCCTCACAATCTCCTTGAACAGCTACTTGAGAGATGTGGCAGGGTTAAAGGGCACAAAGGTCATGTGTCGTGAAGCTGGCTGTGGATGCTGTGCTGTCAGTGTTACACACCTGGAGCCTCTTTCTGATCAGTACCAAACCTACACCGTCCCTTCGGTGGGTATTCTAAACAGTGTTTCTTCAAGACTTTTTTCTCCGGGGGGGGGGGGGGGGGGGGGGCACTTGAAATTTTCAGGGGGGCGGTAAACTTTCTTCGGGGAGGGGCGGGGGGGGGGGGGCGGACACTGTTAAAAGTATATATTTTCTATGAAGAGATGCCTGGAAGAAACTCTGATTCTAAACCAAAAGGTTGAACTAGCCATTGTGTTTTTTTTTCTTTCCGGTTGTGGAGGTTTATTAAATTTTAAAAAAATATAAATATATATTGAATATTGGGAAGGGAGGGGGGGGCAGCTAGGCCTCCATTTCCTCTTGAGATCTGCCCATAGCTATACAACATAAATTACATCAACAACAGAGCAAATTATTTAAATTAAAATATTAAAAAATAAGCAAACTGATTGTTAACTTTGAGTAGACCTTCATTTTTTTCAATTATTTCTATCAAATTTTGAAGTGGGGGAGTAGGGGTAAAACAACCAATAATGCTAATCTAATTCCCTAACTCCTTGCACAGTCTAATATTACGAAAGAGAATAATATGTTCCTCACTAAAAAGACTAGAACAAAAATGTGTTTACAAACACTTGATTGAAATTTTTTCAGTGTCTGACCCCGCTGTATTCAGTAGATGGTTGGCAGATCACAACCACAGAAGGAATTGGCAGCCAGATTGATGGATTTCATCCAATCCAAGAGAGGATTGCACAGTTTAATGGTACACAGTGCGGATACTGTACACCAGGGATGGTCATGAATATGTATGGGTGAGTATATTCTAGTTTCATCAGATTATAGGTGTTGTGTATTCTTGATTACATCAGCTTAAAGGGGTTAGTATATTCTGGTTTTATTTGAGTATAAATGGGTTTTTGTGGTGACCAGTGTTTCTTTCAGACATTTTTCTATGAGGTGTTGGAGGTGGTTGCTTAAAACTTTCAGTGGAGGGATGGTGGGGCAGACACTTGTGAAAGTATATATTTTCTATAAAAACAATATACTTTTCTGTTTTGTATGGGTGGGGGAAGGCAATGCCGCCCTTCCCCCATCTGAAGCTTGTGCGTAAAGGAAACTCTGGTAGTGACTAGAGTATACATGGGTTAGTAACTTAATTAGACTAATTAATTCCTATGACTGGGTTTGCAGGATCTACATTACAATGACTTGATTACAGTTGTGGTCAATGCGTTATAATGACTTGGCTCTATCCAAGTTTGTAGCTCTAAAATAAAAATGACCCAACTGGTTATTTTTTAAAATACATCCCAAAGTTTCTAAAAATATTTCCCTTCATCAGTCTCCTTCACCAATATCCTAATGCTACAAGTGAAGACGTGGAAGACAATTTTGATGGGAATTTGTGTCGCTGTACAGGGTATCGGCCAATTTTGGATGGTATGAAATCATTCACAACCGGACACAAGGGAGGCAACTCTATTGATATTGAGGTTTCTGTTGTCATTGTTTACACATATTAAGTAATAGTAGTTTGTAGCTCAGATCATAATGTGAATTATTATATGGATAATTAAGACTATGTGACGGAGTAGTCAAATAGTAGAGGACACGACGGCTAACCTGAAAGTCTCGGGATCAAAGTACATAGAATGTCCCTGAACCCACCTCGCTCTGATAGGTACCTAATTCATGTTAAGGAAAGTAAAGGTGGCTGGGCATTGTGCTGAACCCACTATCCCTTCGTATGCCGAGGTCACACAAAACAGGTTAACTCTACTTCACTAGTCCCATGGACTGTCAGGTTCAAAAAGGAAATCATGATTTTCCATCATCACCAGGAGCCCAAAACATACATTTAAAAATTTTTTTAGCAAACTTTGTCTAGTTGGTTATACGTTTTAATAGTTTTTTATGATGTTTTAACAAAAAATTTCTTTGAAGTAAATTTAATTGATAGTAGAATTGTCTAATTTAAGGATCTAGACAGGAAGCTGTGTCTAAAGACAGGTAAACCATGTCTTAAATCAAGCAGTTGTCTTGACTTGGAAAGGGACGGAACCCACTGGTACAGGTAAGAGAGGTAACTCTTGCTTTATGTGGGAGTTTTAAGAAATGAAAATATGATGACATTGTTAAACTTTCCTAATTATTACTTACCTTTTATTATAGATTTTATTTTATTATGTTTGTCTAGGGTTACTGTGGTTGAAAAACATCTGGACAAATGTGGTTGGATATTCTAGGGTTTTCCTTGGTCAAGGATTTCAGATTAACAATAACATAACTTACAAGTGGGATGGGTTTTGAAATATCTAGGAACTTAACTTTTCACTGTAATTTACTTAATTAATTAATATATTTTAGGCCCGTTTCACTGAAAGCTCTTAGCACATTGCTGCAGGCAAACAAGGAAAGAAAAATCAGGCTACTTTTTGGCAATACAGCTTGTGGTTGGTAAACTTTGAATTTAGGCTTTAGAAATTATTTTTAAAAACATAATCACCAAACAGATACTGTTATTCTAAAAAGAATTTTTTTTTCAATACAACTTACAGGAGTCTACAAACATGATGGTCATTTTGATGTTTATGTAGACTTGCACAACATAAAAGAGCTCTACTGTTTTCAGGTATTCCTAACATTTCAAATAGAATGATGCATAAAAATGTATTTTTTTAAATAAAGAGAATACTAATTTTATATAATGATTTTTTGTTCTACTATTATTTGTTTCTTTTTGTTATTTTAATTTTTTGAAACTTGTTTTATGAAAAATAATTTTTTTTTTTTTAGATTGATGTAGATTCTATGAAAATTGGAGCAGCCACAACACTAACCCAGCTGGTACAAAAGTTGAAGGAAAACCAGACAAAACATGGGTTTAAATATTTTTCCACTGTTTACAAACATTTCAAGCAGTTGGGCAATGCAATGGTTAGAAATGTAAGTAACCTAACAGTGAGAATGTCAGTTTCATTAAAGAATAATTAATTGACCATATAATTAAACTAGACAAGCAAGGATATTAAATAACATAACAAATTACTAAAAGAAAAAAAAACCTAGTTTTAAATAATTTCCTTTGTCCACAAGCATTTCAAAATGTTATGTTGTTTCTGTATTTCATACAGCAGTTGAGTTTATTTATTTCAGAACAAATTCAATTTAGAATTTCACTTATACAGCAAAATAATTAAACTTTAAAATAGAGAGAGTAATCTGTTCAGTTTATTTTGGTTATTATAGGTGGGGTGTGTAGCTGGTAACCTCATGTTAAAGCATGCCCATCCTGAGTTCCCATCTGATGTGTTTACTGTGTTTGCTGCTCTTGGTGCTACACTTGAAATACATGGTAACTTTCTCATACATACATTTATATATATATATATATATGTGTGTGTGTGCGTGCGTGTGTGTGTGTATTTTCAAATAATTATGTAGTCATATATGATAAATATAATCCCAGATGCTGTTACTTCAAAGAGTGCATCATACACTATGATGGACTTCCTGAAAAATGTCAACATGTCCAGTAAAATCATAACAGCTGTGGTCTTACCTTCACTGAATGAGGACACAAGTTTTGAGTCTTACACTGTTACCCCTAGATGGCAGGTGTGTGTTCCAATTCTACTCCAAGTTTACGCTCATGTATATTTTAGTTTTTTAATTATTTTATTGCCTGTAGCTTGGGTAATATAAACTTAATCGAATGACTTTTTTGTCATGTTTTACTTGATTTTAGAATGCACGTGCTTATGTCAATGCAGCTTTCAAATTTGAATGCAAGAACAACACAATTTACAACCAACCATCAATTGTTTATGGTGGCATCTGTTCTGAAATGGTAAAATTTCATTACATAATTCTGTTAGACTCTTTATTTCATAATTCAATATTTATTTATTAACTGAACAGAAGAAATGTGAAATTGATTTAAAAGTTAAGTTGTGTGTACGAAAAATGTAATCTATTCATATAAATCAGTATATGAACTGTAAGATATCTTAGCACTTCCATATTAATTAATTTCAATCTGTGTTAAGTAAAACTTGCCTTCAGGAAACTTAAAGAAATTAGATTTTAGTATTTTACTATTAATATTTTTCTTTCAAACAGAATCATGCTCCTAAAACAGAAAAGTTTTTAACCAATAAACCTATAAGCAAACAAGTTCTAACAAGTATGATGAAAATATCAGTTGATTTGTTGTAAATAATTACTGAAGTATTTACATTTTCATATTTACTTTTAAAACTGTAAGTGTAAGAAGAATTCTTATTTCTGTTCACATTTATTTTTATGAAATCTTTCTTTTCAATCAGATGCTCTAAACATCCTCAAAGAAGAGATAGCTCCAGACAAAGGTCAGCTGTTGGCCTCCACCAGTTATAGAAAAAGCTTGGCCTTGACATTGCTATATAAGGTTTTAATACATAAAGCAGTTTGTCTTATTTTTTTAGAAAATTTAGAGGAATAAAAAAACAGTAAATAAAAAAACATTTCTGTTTCGTAGGGGTTTTTAATTAATCTTTACTGGTTAGTAAAAAATTATATAAATTATGTTTAAATATTTTAATCATGTTTACAAAAAAAAAACAACTTTAAAAAACTTTAAAAAGTGTGATTTAAAATTTGTCTTTGAAGCTGTAACACTATAAATTACTTTAAGACCGTTTATAATATTCATGAAAGCCTGTTTGTTTATAAAGGTCATTTTGTTTTTAAGTAAATGGTAAACAGCTTTTGTTTATCTGTTTTTTCATTGTTTTTTTTTGTATAATCATTCTATTAAATCTTTCAATTTAGGCTTTCCTTAAAATCTGTCAACCATCAGACGAAAGGTTGACTTCTGGCCAGTGGAGCCTCAACCACCCAGTTTCCTCTGGTTTGCAGACTTATCCAATATTGACCAAGGAAAGCCCATTAAAAGTAGCTTTACCAAAACAAACTGCTACTTTGCAGGTAATTTTTTTTCAAGGTTTATCTTTTTACTGTAAGCTACTATTAATGCTTCACCTACTGATAAAGAAAACATTTAATAAAATTTATTTCTTCTGAAATCTAAAATAAATTTTAGTCCATTTTAAAGTCTTGGTATAAAAACCATTTTACTTCCTGTACAGCAATGCTAAAAAATGGTACATTTTTAAACATGGCACTTTTTAGAAGAAAAATTTATTTTAACAATCAGCAAGGAAAATGGAGGGTCAGCGTGGTCGAGTCGGTAAAACTCATTGATGCTAAACAGAAAAGTCTCGAGTTCGAACTCTTGAGCAGATGAGGCTCGTTAGCTGGGGACAGCCACTCTTCTAGGAGAGACAACTCCAAAATCAAACAACTGCTGCCTTGTAGTTTGTTCTTGGTTGGACAAATGCTATGGAAGCAAATCAAAAAAGAAAAGCACGCCGAAATCATAGTCAATGGCGCATAACCAGTGAACACATATTTTTCATTGTGATGGAGGCATGGTCGAGTCGGCAAAAGCTCATGGTTGACAAATTCAAAAAAGTCTCGAGTTCAAACCCTCTGGCAGATAAGGCTTGATCCCTTACAACACTAAAAATTAAGAATGAAGAAGAAGAAAGGAGCAAGGAAAATGGACTGTTCATTAATATTTTACTGATTATTTTAAATTAATCCTAAAATTTAAACAAACCACGACTTCTAATACCATTTCAATAATTATTTATTTTAAATGCTAAAAAAAACAAAAGAAAATTCATGGGCAATAGCGCCACACAGAAAAGGGTTAAACTAAGTGAAGAAAAAAAGGAAATATTTTTCATAATCTTACAATATCAAAATTGCAAAGTTTTGTGATGTCTTAAATATTTTAAAAAATTATTTTAAAATGTCATTAATTTTTTAATGACCCTCTTTCACCTCAGTCACTAATAAATTATCATTAAACAAAAATTATAACTTTTTTGTCTTCATTATTTAGGCCTCTGGTGAAACAGTGTATGTAAATGACATCCCAAACTTTCAACATGAACTTTATGGAGCATTTGTTATTTCAACTGTTGCATCAGCCATCTTGGAGTCTATAGATCCATCTGAAGCTCTAGTAAATACTAGGCATGCTGCCCAGCTTTGCTTAGGCTTTCGAAAACATTGAGAATTTGAATGCTTAATTAATTCGCCCGAGGGTCGGTCTACGACCTCAAGAGTTTTGAAGAGGTTCCTCCGTGGACATTTTTTTTCGATTTATAGCTCATATAAGGTACCGGTCAGTCGAGGTCAGTTTTGACCCCCTCATCGTAGACTTTTCGGCCAACCGGCCCCCGTGCTCTGTCGCCCCAAGGCAAGATCCTGCCAAATTTGAAGCGCCTGCGGCGCCGGGAAGTGCCTTATCGGACACCCGACAATCTAGATCTAGATCTAGAATCCTAATTGAATTTTTTTTTTAAGTTTAGTCCGAGCAAAATAAAAAAAAATACATTAACCAAGTTGACTTGGTGGGTCTCGAACCCGCACCACCTGCGTAGTTTATAGTACACTAACATCTCTGCTATTTAGGCACCTTATAAAATACAGAGAATGAAAGACGTATTTTAAAATCTTAACTTACGCGAATATGCCTATTCTTTCAAATTAATTTTTTTTATCCCAAATTAGCCAGTTCCAAACAAAGATTTTGTATAAATAAATGTTATGAGTTTAGGCCGGAAAAATTGTATTGTATACATTTCATAGTGTACGTAGATCTAAATCAAATTTGAATGAAATAGTTCATTTCTTTTTTATTCTTAACACGGCAGATGACGTCATTAGTAAGCAATAGTGACGTCACAGTTTCATGCGTTCTTTTTCACATCCATTAATGCTTTTCCGGTTGCATAAATAATACTGTTTCTCTACATTCGAATACGCCTTTATTTTTTATTTTTCTTCTTTAAATAAAATTGTGGTTATACATTTAAAACATCTAACATATTAATTATTATTTTCAACAAAAGTCCGTATAAAGTTCTCCATATATCGCTGCCGTTTCTGACGTGATGTCCGGCGAAAATATTTTGCGGACAGACAGAGAGAGAGAGAGAGAAGAGCGCACACAGCCTTTTATATATTAGGATATACTGTACTTAAATTTGGTTGCCAGATTTATTCTTAAGCACACTTGCCAGATTTGTTCTTATACATCTTAGTAATTAAAAACAAACATAATTTTTTTTCAAAATTATTTGACCAACTGACTTGTTGAATAACGGTAGCAATGTTATTAATTATTGTAAAAAGCAATGTGAACTTGTGATAATGATTTAGTTGTTTATAGAAGCTGATTTAAAAGTTGTAAGCTGCTCTGTGTCATTATTTCTGTTCTTCTTAGAACATGCCAGGGGTGGTTAAATTTCTTACTGCTAAAGATATACCTGAAGGTGGGAAGAACGACTACATGGCCAGCTCTGGTCTCATTAAGTTGAAACAGGAAGAGGTTGGTATGGCCGTTTTGTCTTTTTATGCCATTTCACTAAACAAATTTAAGACATCATGTTTCTTGCTGCAATATTTTAAAAATATTACTCACATTTTACCATAACAATGTGATATATATTTAAAATTGTATTTTATCAGCTTTTTGGTGCTAAACAAGTAACATTTTGCGGACTAAATACATTAATGACTTACTGTTTTTTAATCAACTCTTAAAAAACATTAAAAAATACATTTAAAATAACAATTTGAAATGTAAAATTTTATTTTACCAGCTTTTTGCAACGAGAGAAATAACCTTCTGTGGACAAACACTTGGCTTGATTATTGCAAGTAAGTTTCATCAAATCATCATCTGGCACTTAAAATTTGTATGGGGATTTCTAGTGATCGAGATGTTATTGTATATTTTTATCTACATAAAATTGTAGGCAAATTTAAATCATAATTTTTTTTTTTAAATTTTGGCTACAGAAACCATAGGTCAAGCAAAGGCAGCAGCAAGGAAGGTGAAAGTTACATATTCAGAGATATTTGAACCTATTCTTACTTTACAAGACAGTATTGCACATAATAAGGAGTACGACTTTTCCCCTAAAGAATATACTGTTGGAAAACCTGATGGTAGGTAATGCATGTTTCTTTTCTCAATAGTTGTTACTCAAATTAGCATATTTACACTTTTTAAAATAATTCTGTTCTTTAAGTTTTAAAAATTCATCGTTTTTAATACAAAAATAAAGAAATTAAATATCTGATTGTTCTTTTACAAATTTCAGAAGCCTTGCAGTCAGTGGATAGAGTAGTAGAGGGTGAATGTCAGTTGGGAGGACAGTTCCATTTCTATCTGGAAACCCAGGTTACAATTATAGAGCTTCTTCATTAATTTTATTTATTCTTCGCTAATCTACAAATTCATATTCTTTTCATTTCTCTGAGGAACATTGAGCCACACACTTCATCAGCAGCTTGATTATCAAATATCTATTTTTTTTCCATTGTATTGTTTGCACCAGTGGTTTCAGTAATCATTTAAATATACTAATAAACTTGGGGGTTTCAGTTATCAATTAAATTCACTAGAATAAGATTAACCCAAGCATTTTCATGTTAGTCTATTGGAAAGATGTTTTGGATGAATGTAGAGTGGCTGTTGTGGTTAAATCTTAACCTACACTACCTTATCACCTACTTTATCTATTCATCATATAACATGGATTGAGGTTGGGATTTATTATATTACAGGCCAAGAAAGGTTTGCTAATGGTCAGTTTATTACAGGTGTCACTAGCAGTTCCCAGTGAAGATGGCATTGACCTTTATGCTGCCACTCAACATTCAGAAATGAATCAATATGTAGCTGCTGAAGTTATTGGAAAACCACTGAATTTGTAAGTTCTTTTTAACAAGCACCTTGTTTAGCATTGAGCAACTAAGTATTTACTTGAATACGGCTGGGTACAAGATGTCAAAATAATTTTTTTCACAGAAAAATATCGTTTAGATCAAGGGTCTCCAAACTTTTCAGTCCGAGGGCCGCATTAACTATCAAATTTCAGTTCGGGGGCCATTTTCTTTGATTTTTCTGGGCAAAGTTCCTCAGCCATCACCAACAAACGTTTTTCCGTGGACAAAAAGATCTCCGCGGGTCGGATGAGAGGACCTCGCGGGCCGCATCTGGCCCGCGGGCCGTAGTTTGGAGACCCCTGGTTTAGATCATTCAATATTTCAATTTTATAATAAATTGCTGAATATTTTTATGCTTAGTCCTTTTATTAATACAGAACTTAATTTTAAACTTGGTAATTCTAGAATGATTTTTACTCTATAACTGTTCATGTATAAGCAAAAAATCATGAATGTGTTTCTATTATTTTGCAGCATCAATGTGACAGTTCCACTGATTGGGGGTGGGTTTGGTGGCAAAAACTTTAACTCAAATGTTGTGACAGCTGCTGTTACATTAGGGGCTTACCTCACTCGCAGGTAGGTTAGTGTATTCACCCTTCAGTGACTCAGCTGACAAAAATATGGTTCATAGCATTATTTCCTTATTTGATATGAGATTGTCAAAACATGGTTTTGTAGAAAAAATTGCCCTATGTAGATCTAGCTATATTTCAAGTATTTGTGGTTTACATTTCTTTCCAAATATTACTTCTTGTGGCAATATTTTTATTGGTGTGAAATGTAATAAATTTTCCAAAAATTAATGTTGTAGCGTTGTTTTGTCGATTAATATGTGAGTATGAAAGATGTGAAAAATGTTATTTATCCACCAACAGGCCAGTGCGGATGTCTCTAGACCTATCCACTGACATGCAGATTAGTGGCAAAAGGCCGCCAGTGCTGGCTAAATACAAGGTATATTTTTTTTATATCACACTGCTCATTAAGCCAGCAAACAGATTAGTAGTTAAAGATCACCAATCAAGCTACTCAATATATTTCTTGAAACACATAGCTCATCATAGTGTTTTATGGTAGTATTTCCCTAAATTTCTCGGTATTACTATAATTATTCAACTCAGCTACCTCTTCTTTAAGAAAGATGTGTTTATCATTTGTTAAGAGTGAATCTAATCCAAAACGAGGTGTCAGGAAAGGGCAAGGACTTTAGACCAAGGTTTACTTAAGTAAATAATAAAAAAAACATTAATATAAAATTTGACAAGCTTCAAATGGAGTTAGCGTGGTCAGGTCAGTGAAACTCTTGGTCGCTAAACCAAACATCCAGAGTTTAAACCCCCATGCAGATGAGGCACTATAGCTGAGGACAGCAACCCATCTAGGAGAGAAAACTCCAAAATCAAACAACTTTCTGTCTTATAGTTTGTTATTGGATGGACAAAGACAATGGAAGCAAATCCAAAAAGAAAAGCAGGCTAAAATTGGAGTCAACAGCCTATATGGCGCATTACAAGTTGACTCATAATGCTTAATTGTGTTCGAGGAAATACTGTCCAACATCACAATTAAGAGTGAAGAAGAAAATGAAATTGTTTCAATAGAAAAATTAGCATCTTTGATTTACCATGCTAGTTTAACCATGGTCTTATTGACTGATGTAATATTTACATCACAGGCAGGGTTCAGTGAGAGAGGGGAGCTACAGGTGGTCGAAGTAGACTTGTACATTGACTGCGGGCACAAAGATAGCATGAACAATGTTATTGGTCCCATGAAAATCTTTCGCTACATGGATATGGGTAAGTTAGGCTATATTTTTTTTTATTTGCATATCTTTGTATGATAATTTAAATAAGCAGTGAATGATAATAAAATAACATAAACTTAATAGCAAATAGATTTTTTGGCTTATATAAACAATTTGAAAACAATTTTAAGGCTACCATGTACCAAACTGGAAGGTTCGGCCACATCTGATGTTTACCAACAAACCAACAATGGCCCCTGCTAGAGCACCTGGTAAGCATTTTCAATTGACAGTAAAATTATTTAACAAGCAGACTTACATTAAATCACCAGATTCCAAAGGGAACATTAATTAACTTTACTTACATAAACTGTGATCAGGGCTAAAGACAGACATGTCCATCGGATTGGTTTGAAGAAAGACAGGAATACATTTATGACAGACTCAAGGCCGGTGTAAACTGCCCTACACAGATGCTACACATCTATGTTTAAATAATTCAGCTTAGAGATACATAAATATTTTATATATAAATTTTCAAATTAATCCAGGTTTTGGCTTAGCTTTATTAGTTCTTTGTTATTGTAGGCTCTGTGCCAGGTGCCCTCATTATTGAGACCATAATGGAGCATGTAGCTGCATCTCTGAACATTCATCCTATTGTTGTCAAGGAGTTGAATCTTTATGATAATGGCCAGGTATTTTTGTTTAAACTTTAAGACAGGGGTCTCCAAACTACGGCCCGCGGGCCGGATGCGGCCCTCGAAGTCCTCTCATCCGGCCCGCCGAGATCTTTTTGTCCAAGGAAAAATCGTTTGTTGGTGATGACTGAGGAACTTTGCCCAGAAAAATCAAAGACATGCCTGGAAGAAACTGGCCCCTGAACTGAAATTTGATAGTTAATGCGGCCCTCTGACTGAAAAGTTTGGAGACCCCTGCTTTAAGACATCAGCTTTTTGTGTAAATTCTTACTCTTCAGTCTGATAAAGAGAAACAAAATTAAGAATGAAATAAATGTTTATCAACAAAAGCTTCCTGTTTAAGTTTAGGTGTTCTTTGGTAAATGTTAAAGTCTTTCTCTAGCTTAAGCTAATTAATGTTTCATTTTAATTCACTATTGTTTGGCATTATTATTCTCATATTAAAGTAACTACTTGAAAACAAACATGTCCATAATGTAGTCATCTTTTTGACTGACACATAAAAAGTTAAAGAAACTTTAAAATCTTATTTGTCAAGTAATTATATTAATTTAATTAACTAAATTTAAATTACTGTATCTAAAGTGAGCACTCATTCATTTCATTTAGTTTGACCAACTAGGCCATGAGATGAAACATTGTCTGATGCGTAAAGTCTGGGCACAGGTGAAAGAAATGGCTGAAGTTGACCAAAGGCTGAAGGATATGGAATCTTTCAATCAAGTTTGTGATATACAATCTGTCTTGCAATAAATTTGAAATAATTATAATAAAAAATATATTTGTTTTGTTATATTTGACACCAATCATATACCTAGAATGCTAATGTAAAATAAAAAATACTTATACTATGTTTAAAAAATTCAAATGGAAACATATCTTTATATCAAATTTTAAATATTATATTTTTGAGAATTTAGATTAATTTTATTTTTGCTTCATTTAATATTTATTGACCAGCTCTGTCTTTTAAGTTTGCGTAGTAAATTTTCTGCCTGTGACAGAACAATCTTTGGAAAAAACGAGGCCTCACGATGTCAGGATGCAAGTACGGCATGGCATATGTTGGACATGGACTGCCCGCCACTGTGTCAATATTTGCTGGAGATGGCTCAGTAGCGGTCAGTCAAGGAGGTGTTGAGATGGGTCAGGGACTATACACCAAGGTTTGTTCAAATCTCCTACAGTTTACTGTTACTGACTGTAATTTTTCTCATAATAACACCTATCATCTGTTAAAACATAAACAGAAATATAAACAGAAAATACTTGCAAAGTATGCAGTATATAATTGCGTAGAATGGAAACATCTAAAACAACATGTAATTGCAATATCTTGATTAAGTACCGCCCACTAATAATTAATTTTGAATTCTCCTGAGTATTTTTTTATGATAATTAGTTGTCTAGTATCTTGATAAATACACCCCCTTCACACCCAACCATAAATAACTGCTTGTGTTGATTACAGATTTTTCTGATATCTGATACAATTGTTTTCAGGTGGCCCAAGCTGTGGCTTATATTTTAGGAGTGCCTTTAGAAAATATCAAAGTGCGACCCAATCAGACCATTATCTCCCCTAATAGTACTATAAGTGCTGCAAGTATTGCCACAGACTCAGCTGTTTTTGTTAGTACTACACTTTTACTATTTAATTTTTTTTAAAAATATTTTATTTTTAATTTAATTTTCAACATTACTAATTATTTTTAGAAAGCCATCTAAGATTAATTAGAATGTAGCAGTTTCTCCTAAATAAACGAGGACTGGTCCAATGAATAGAGGTAATTTTTAAAATTTTAAGGCAGCAATAGAAGCGAGTAAAATTCTCAGGGAGAGGATGCAGCCAATGAGAAATAAATTTCCAAACGCCACTTGGAAAGAACTGTGTGATAAATGCCTGCACAACAAGATAGATTTGTCAGCAAGATATATGTAAGTTGTTTCCCCTTTTATTTATTACTCCCCTTTACCAAGCATATCTAAATGTAAAAGAACAAAATAGGTATTTTCACTTAGCCTTTGATAGATTTAAGGTTATCAGTCAAGCACCACATATCTGACCTCTCTCTGTACACTTGTACTAATTTTTAAAAAATTGTTCACAGGTTTTCTGAAGGTCTTGGAAAACCCTTCTTCAACTACTTCTCATACAGTGCAGCCGCCATTGAAACAGAAGTGGACATTCTAACTGGACAGTCTTGCATCAGGAGGGTGGACATTGTTGCTGACTATGGAGAAAGGTAGTCATCATAATCTGGACATGATACTGGTCAAAAGAAAATATAAACTTAAATTACAAGTGAAGAACAGATAACTTCAACTTAGGAGTAAAAGTAAAGTTACCTTTTCGAATCTGATGGTCCATTGGACAATTGAAGTAGAGTTCACCTATTTCTGTGACCTCGGCATATGAAGGGATAGAGTGGATAGGATTATGCTTAGCTGCCATCACTTTTCAAAATGTGAGTTAGGTACCCATCAGAGCTTGGTGGACATTCTACTGAACTGAACCCAGATTTGAACTCGATACTTTCAGGTTAGCAGTCTAGCACTCTACCGGTAGGCCATCCCATACCCTAAGAGTGTGACTGTCTTGATTTTTAAGTTACCAGCTATTATCTGCTCATGTTTTCTAGCCTGAATCCAGCTCTAGATATTGGACAAATTGAAGGGGCGTTCATGATGGGACTTGGAAGTTACATGTTTGAAGATATTCTCTTTGATGAAAAAACTGGCAAGGTCTTGAATGATAGCACTTGGGTAGGTTTGTCTCACAGTCTTATTATGTGGTGTGGGGGATATGGGGCTAACTGGCATATCAAGATTTAGAGTGGGTGGGTAGGGAGTGAACTCTGGTTCCAAAGTATAGAGTAATGGCTTGCACTATAGCCTTGCTCATAAACACACTTCCCCTATCTCCCCTAATGACCTATAACCATCATCTTTTCCTAGACGCCCAAAACAAATGGGGCAGATGAAGTGGAGTTTTTCAATGTCCTTGGCATATGAAGGGATAGTGTGGTCAGCACTATGCCCAGTTGCCTTGGTTTGTCTATTGTTAGTTATGCATCCTACAGCTAGATCCTACAGATTTAGAGCCATGATTCGAACTCAAGAATTAGAAGACCTTCAATAGAGGCATTTATTATTTATATATTTCTTTTGTCAAATAAAGAAGACCAAAGTTATTTAACTAGATATTATTTGTATGTATGTGGTGTAGCTAGATTACCCAGAACTATTGAATATATGAACTAAACTTGGGGTGTGTTAATTAAATAAAATATAATGGGTTATTTTTGTATATTTTTTTACTTTAAACGTGCATACAAGGACCTTACATCTAAACATCTTTTATTGTTTATTTTTATCATGATTGATAATTTTACTTTTGCGTTGAAACTTAACACCAGATAAATGTGTATATTGATAGGAATACAAGCCACCATCTGCAAAAGATATTCCTATCGACTGGAGAATTCATTTAATGTCAGATGTTTCAAATCCTTTTGGAGTTTGTAGCTCAAAAAGTAAGATTTATTGTAAACATTTCAAATATGATTCAAATATTGCATTGTTGCTTAAATGTAGGCTACTTTCAATCTATTAATAGAAACTTGTAAACACAATTTAATTTAAACTTCAGATGTGGGAGAGTCCCCAATTTCCTTATCAGTTGGAGTGTTGATGGCCAATAAGCTGGCTGTCAGGTCAGCCTGTAAAGACTTACACAAAGATGATTCTTATAAACCTACAGGTAAACCTCATTTGTTTGCTTCATCATTAAAAAAGTATATGGTATAACATTGCAGCTTCAGTAAGCTCAAAATTTGAATTAAGTGGCAAATATACAGAATATGACAGCTAATTGGATGCATCTTTTTATCATTAATAAATAAAATTAATATAGGACCTACATAAAAATTAAAATCAAAATTATTTTGTTAATTCATTGGCTTAGCAATTAATACTAGGAAAATATAATGTAGTGACCCAGTGTGTGTGTGTGTGTGTGGGGGGGGGGGGGGGGTTGAGCTAGCACTAGGTGCTTAAATGAGAGCGAGCATATATTTTGTTATCAGTTTTCTGGTGAGGATAGAGTGAGTTAGGATTATTATTATTTTATTTTATTGAATAATTGAATTAAATGACTGATCGTTCACACAGTTGCACCCTACACAGTAGAGAGAATTCAGCAAAGTGTTGGGCTAACCACAGATGACCTGATCTTTTAAACATCACTTTCAGTCATGCATGACTGGTATGTGTGGAGGAGGAGGGAGATAACATTACACTGATATTACTTAGTAAAATAATCTGTTGCACTAATTTTTTTTGTAAAATTGTAAAATTTTATACATAACATTTTACAAAATAAAAACTTTGTTATATAGCAATTTTATAATTTTATGGATTTTGTCCCTTGATTAGGAATTGCTTAGTTGTGTGATTAGTCAGGTTGTGAAATGTTTAGTTGTGTGATTAGTCAGGTGGTGAACTGTTTAGTTGTGTGATTAGTCAAGTGGTGAATTGTTTAGTTGTGTGATTAGTCAGGTGGTGAATTGTTTAGTTGTGTGATTAGTCAAGTGGTGAATTGTTTAGTTGTGTGATTAGTCAGGTGGTGAACTGTTTAGTTGTGTGATTAGTCAGGTGGTGAACTGTTTAGTTATGTGGGTGGTCTGCACAGTAGTAATTGATGTTGTGTGTCTTGTCAGGAAGTCATAGAATAGCATTGTGATCTGCTTGAACTAGAAAGAATGTCATACCATAGAGGATGAAGGTGATGTAGCCTATAATAACCAAAGCCCCAAAGGTAAAGACCAACAGGCAGACATGTTCAGATGGAAAGATAACGAGAAGACAGACCAACAACACGTTGGAAGAAATCAGCTGATAAGTATGATTGGAGGAAAGTTCTGAAGCTGACCAAAGACAACCCCCACCCAGAGGCGTAGAGACCCCTCCCTGCACCCGGGGACAAACTTTCAATTTGGCGCCCCCCACCCCTATATATATTTTTATATTTACTATTCAAAATAGCAGCTAAAATGAGTTTATTTTGGCGCCCCTAGGGTCGGCGCCCGGGGACATATGTACCCCGCCCCCCGTCGCTACGCCTCTGCCCCCACCCCATGGGCTGTAGCCCCACAGAGTTAAACATGTTCTCTGTTTGGAAATGTCTTGAGTGGGGCGACAATGGGGGGGGGGGGACGGCGTGGTTGGATGGTAGAGCAATGACTGCTAATGTTGTAAGTCTCAAGTTCAAATCCCAGGTTGATAATCCATTGTCCATCCAGCTGACTCAGGGAAAGTGAAGGTCACTAACTAAAACAGGTGAAGCACTTGAAACTTCCGGGGGGGGGGGGGAGAGGGGTAGTCGTGCTTCAGAAATAAAACAGTATATGTAAATTCCTGTAGTTTTCAATAGCATAAATGTACGTAATAAATTGCTTTGTCATACCTATAGGTTACTATATTTAGAACTTCATTTGTTACAGTTTTGTGAACTAGTGCTGATAGTCCTTCAATTCGATCAGTGGTTCTTAACATTTTTGGACCGAACCTAACCAGTTTCATGTGCGCATTCACCGAACCCTTAATAGTTCTATCACATGATCGTGAATCGTTTGAATCAGGTGTCTTCACCTCCGCCGAACCCCTGAGACTGACCCTTGGGGTTCGATCGAACCCGGGTTAAGAACCACTGAATTAGATGCATGTTACACATAATATGCATAGACTACAACTCGATCGGTTCCACACATGCTAGTATAATTTATTATAATGTGGTCATGCTTCATTGGTTTCACGCGTGTCTTGAATATAAACTAGTATTGCTAATGCAGTATGATTAGTTCTGGTTGAGGGAGTTAAATAAATGAAAAAAGTTAAATACAGAAATATTATTAATGATAACGGGTGTATCGAGCATATGCCCTATTACTCTTCATATTACTGAAGCCTACAATAAAACACTTTCACAGTTTGTAGGTGGTAGTGGTGGTAAAGCTAAAATTCAACACTAGAAAAAAAATGATAGCAAGAAGTTTTATAAGCAGCTGGATAAAACGAATAGATAAGCATCTAGAACAATCTCTTTCAGGCATCTTTCCTGAGCCACATCCCTCCCCCCGGCATGAAATGATTTAGCCCATCCACCACCCTCCTCCCCGGAGAATATGCCTGAAAGAAACCCTGATCTAACACCAGCCTTATTATGGCTGCTAATGAGGCTGTTAATGTAATGAGTATAATGAGCACCTGCATTAGAGGTGCAAATGAGAACTAGCTTTTATCTTTAAATCATAGTATTAAAAAAACAGACTAAAACTAGGCCTACAACTGTACTAGGCCTACTACGATCTAGATCTATGTCTCCACAGAAAACCACGGGCCTTAAAATCCATGTGTCCATAAAGTGGAGTATGCTGTTAAGATCAATTGTAGGCCCAAATGTTTTAGTTTTCAATTAAAATTTTAGCGACAACCGTGTAGTCGAAAAGTACAATTAGATGCCCCAAGTTTACAAACTTGGACATCGAATATCAAGCATGACGATGACGCATCCTTCATGTCCATCGCGTTTACACTTGCGACATGTGGTATACATGACTAGAAAAATAAAACTTGCAGCAAGTTAGTACACATGTTCCATGGTAAAAATGTTTTCATAGAATATAGAACATTAACTGCTATGAGTTTTTTTCTTTCTAGACATATAGGCCTCTATGGTATACATGTCGCTCTTTGCATCGAGTAAAACTTCATAATAGTATAATTTTCACGTCTGAGTAAATATGGGACGGCATGGTCGGTAAGTAGTGGCCTTGGCTGCTACTTGAAGGTCTCGAGTTCGGATCTCGGTTCCGACATGTGACTGTAGAATGTCCCTGAGTCCACCAGCGGAAAGTAAAGGCGGTCGAGCTGCTGACCACATCATCCCTTCATTATCATATACCGGGTTCAAGAACATGAATTGTCCTTCAGCTCCCCAATGGATCGCTAGGTTAAAAGAGGATTGTATGAGTAAATGAAATGTAGTTCAAAGAGTAATCCGACCATCTTGAAATTATATTGTCATTAGACAATATCTGATCTACCACCCAAAAAACTGAGTTTTTTTTTTAAATTAAAAAAAAAAACAAGTTAGAGAGCTGGTCGCTATCTGATTTTCCAATTTTTACCCGGGGACAAACTTTCGATTTGCACCCCAAACTTTCGATTTGCACCCCCCCCCCCTCAAGCTTTCGATTTTCACCCCCCCCCCCCATACTTTTTTCTATATACCGAGGGGTCTATGGGGGGGGGGTTATGACCCCCCTACCCCCCCCCCCCCCTGCCTACGCCACTGCCACCCAGAACACGTTAGGAGAAATAAAGATGGCTGTGCATAGTGCTGATCACTGATCAGTATGGTCTTATGCCGAGGTCATCTGAAACAGATGAACTCTACTTCATCTGCCCCCATGTGTCTTGGGGCACAACGTGAAAAAAAGATGATGTGTGAGTGAACATGAACTTGTTTATCATGTTGCCAATGTTCAGTGTCGGTCTTGCCTCGCCCTTGCCAACCGACCCTTATCCCACTATCCCACCCATATCCCACTAACCTATCGATAGCGGCTAAGATACCTGTAACAGCCTACTTCAAATACTTTAACCATTTTTTATATTTAAAAAGATAAGATTGAAGACCCAAGGCCTATAAACCGTGTTACATAGTTCAGTTGGTCGGTTGAACGTTTACTGAAGTTATAGTATTTATAGGCGTCGTGACGATTTGTACCCCCCCCCCCGCCCCCATCACCCCATCTATTGTCATACATAATGTCTGTAATTGTGTGCACGCGGAATACTGTCTGTTATTGTGTACATAATGAGTAATGTCTGTTATTATAGTAGGTACACACTGAGTACACAGTTACAAATGTGTGCTGAACTCTGACACTTCACACGACCGCAGAGAGAAATGTGCTGACAGAGGCGTAGCGAGGGCGGGTCGGGGGTGCGGACCGCACCGGGTGACACCATTTAAGGGGGTGACACCGAGGCAAAAAAAAAATTGCAAAATATGCAGAAATGACACCCGACCTAGGGGACGCCAGTGACTTTGTGCAACACACACAAACACACACACAAACACACACACGAGCACAAAGAGGGGTGTGTAGACACGTGTCATATCAACAGTAAACAATTGTGTCATATGGATGTTTCGATACCAGATGTTCGACAAGGCAGATCACAATAGAGCTCTTCATATAGAACACTCATATAGCCACTCGTTAGGAACGCGGAGGGGGGGGGGGGGGGTGAGAGAACATTGTTACCCATAAGTCATACAGACCTGCAGTGGCGTAAGCAGGTGAGGGGTAGGGGAATGGGAGTTATAGGCCTCATGTATATATATATATATATATATATATATATATATATATATATATATATATTATATATATATATATATATATATATATATATATATATATATTCCTATTAAATATAATATCTTTTTAAAAACTTAGACACACGTATTAAATTATTATTTCCTGTAGTTAGACCTAGCACAGGGGGTCGGCAACCTGCGGCTCGCGAGCCGCATGCGGCTCTTTTGATTTCGAGGTGCGGCTCTTCAGCTCCATGCACAAATAATAATAACGAGCCGACCCGCTGCGTATCATACGCCGCTATTTAGTTATTTTTTTCTACTTTTCGGTAATTTATAATATGTGAATTCGACAGTACCAATGCTGCCACTGAAAATATTTGCTTAAAAACACTAAACCCCCCCTTCCCCCCCCCCCCCACCCCACGTGAAAGCAGCCTCCTCTTAGTTACCTCCTCTAAGTTTAAAATCGTTTCAAACTAAATTATCTGCCCCTAATAGCCGTCACCAAACCCGTCTCTATGATTGTAAAATGTAAACAGCGTGACCACAGCTCACCAGACAATGTGGGGGTGGGGTGGGGGGTGGTAGTGATAGTGATAGAGAGGGGACTGCAAGGAGGCGCTTGCAGCTTGTTTTCTAACGGCTCCCAGAAGAGAATTTTATATACGAGCCGACCCGCGGCGTATCATACGCCGCTATTTTGTTGTTTTATTTTCTACTTCTCAGTAATTCATAATTTGTGAATTCGACAGTACCAATGCTGCACTGAAAATATTTGCTTTAAAACACTAACCCCCCCTTCCCCCAAACCCTACCCTACACCCCCCCCCCCCCGGTGAAAGCAGCCTCCTCTTAGTTACCTCCTCTAAGTTTAAAATCGTTTCAAACTAAATTATCTGCCCCTAATAGCCGTCACTAAACCCGGCTCTATGTTTATAAACATTAGCGTGACCACAACTCACCAGACCATGTGGGGGGTGGGGGGTGGTAGTGATAGAGAGGAAGAGAGGGGACTGCAAGGCGAGCTTGCAGCTTGTTTTCTAAAGTCTCCCAGAAGAGAATTATATATATAGATAGATAGATTATTTTTTTAAATTTTTTTTTTGTTGTTACATTAAATTTAATATATTTTAATTCAATAATAACCTTACATCTCTTAAGTCTAATCAACATTAATTTTAATTTGAAGTGCTTACCATTTTGGAGTCACTAGAAAAGCCAAGACTGCAATACTCGGTAATGAACGATATAATAATAAATATAAACATTAAACACTCGAATTTGACATTTAATTTCGCAAATATCTCCCCATGAGTATTCTCAACAGCTTCCTAAAGTTTCATGACGACCGGATGATGAAATGTATAGTAATGAATAAAAGACAAACAGACACACACACACACACACACACTTACATACTACATCAGTGGCGTAGGCAGGGGGGGGTTAGGGGGGGTCATAACCCCCCCCATAGACCCCTCGGTATATATAAAAAGTATGAGGGGGGGTGCAAATCGAAAGTTTGAGGGGGGGGGGGGGTGCAAATCGAAAGTTTGAGGGGGGGGGTGCAAATCGAAAGTTTGAGGGGGGGGGGGTGCAAATCGAAAGTTTGAGGGGGGGTGCAAATCGAAAGTTTGAGGGGGGGTGCAAATCGAAAGTTTGAGGGGGGGGGTGCAAATCGAAAGTTTGAGGGGGGGGGGGGTGCAAATCGAAAGTTTGAGGGGGGGGTGCAAATCGAAAGTTTGAGGGGGGGTGCAAATCGAAAGTTTGAGGGGGGGGGTGCAAATCGAAAGTTTGTCCCCGGGTAAAAATTGGAACCCCCCCCTTGAGACGATCCTGGCTACGCCACTGTACTACATACATTGATGTATATATATATATATATATATACATATATATATATATATATATATATATATATATATATATATATATATATATATATATATATATATATACCTAATCCTAATCAAAGATCATAATATTAAAATAAAAATGTTAGTGGCTCTTTAAAAGCTTGGAAATTTTGTAAATTGTAACTTTTGGCTCTTCTGTCTGAAAAGGTTGCCGACCCCTGACCTAGCATTCTAATTCGTCCAATAAATAGATAGGCCTATAGACTATAATATATATACCAGCATGATTTATCTGAGCTGGTTTTTTTTTCATTCTCACTTTTAAACCCGATCATAACAAACGCATTACATATTTTGATTTAGCTGTAGGCCTAGGCAGAAGGTAAGGATTCTCAAATTAACTTTGTATACATCCAGGGGCGTAGCGAGGGGGGGGGGGGGCGTGGGGTGCGGACCTCACCGGGTGACACCATTTAAGGGGGTGACACCAAGGCAAAAAATAGCAAAATATATTGAGAAAAACTTGAGGGGGGGGGGTGCAAATCGAAAGTTTGAGGGGGGGAGGGGCAAATCGAAAGTTTGAGGGGGGGGTGCAAATCGAAATTTTGAAAGTTTGTCCCCGGGAGGAGTCGCTACGCCTCTGGGGGGGGGGGTGACACCATTAAGTGCCGCACCGGGTGACACCCGACCTCGCTACGCCACTGTATACATCCACATGGACCCGATCCCCCTCCCCCCCCCCCCCCCCCCCACGAGTCCAATTTTTTTTATCGGACCTCCCCCCCCCCTCCTCCATGTTGACGCCATAAGTGGATAAATTAATTAAAACCTATGCGCTTTATTATATCCCAATATATCGACCTGTTGTCGTCTCATTTAATTTAGCGTGGTACGTTGGTCATTGTGCAGCAACATGTGGTAGCCCTACAGTCACTTCACCGCTAGGATGAGCCGCATCAAATGTAGCCGTGCGGCGTCAATTCGGCCAATGACGAAACGGCCCCGTCAAAACGACCCCGACAAAACGACCCCGTCAAAACGACCCCCGTCAAATCGGCCCCGTCAAAAAGGCCAGCGACATATGGACCCCGTCATATAGACTCCCGACAAATAGGCTCCCGTCATTTAGGCTACCGACAAATAGGCTCCCGTTATATAGGCTCCCGACAAAAGGGCTCCAGTCAATAAGGCTCCTGACAAATAGGCTCCCGTCATTTTGGCTCCCGACATATAGTCTCCCGTCATTTAGTTTTTTCCACAAAACGGCCCCCGTCATTACGACTCCCGACAAATAGGCTCCCGCCATTTAGTTTCTCCACAAAACGGCCCCCGTCATTACGACTCCCGACAAATAGGCTAGCGTCATTTTGGCTCCCGACAAAAAGGCTCCTGTCAATTTGGCTCCAGACAAAAGGACCACTGACACAGTGGCGTAGCTACCGTAAAGCTAGCGTAAGCAAGGCATGGGGGCCCAAGGCACATAGGGGCCCTTTTCCCTCATAAAAAATTAAAACTTTTACAATGGAATTTTAATATTTGTTACATATAAATAATTTTAAAAAAGAAAAAGGTTAAAAGTTCCAAAAAGCCCCCCCCCCCCACCGTTTCGGCAGTGGGATTCAGTGTTTGTGGGTCAAACAGAGCCCAATCGTTATAATAACACTGCAGGCGACATCACTTTGTCGTGCAAGACATTGATAGAATCAGCCTATAAATAAACTTTTTAGCAGTAGTAGGCAATCATAATAATATAGTATAAATACATAATCAGGACATATAAAATACAAAATGTTGCCTTCAGAATATTTATATATTAAAAAATATCCATCGTAAGTAGAAGTTGATCTCTTCGTTTAACTCCTCTGTAGCCTAACGCAGAGGCGTAGCGAAGGCGAGGCGGGGGGGGGGGGGGGGTGCGGACCGCAACGGGTGACACCATTTAGGGGGGTGACACCAAGGCAAAAAATAGCAAAATATATAGAGAAAAAGTTGAGGGGGGGGGGGTGCAAATCTAAAGTTTGGGGGGGGGGGTGCAAATCGAAAACTTGAAAGTTTGTCCCCGGGAAGGGTCGCAACGCCTCTGGGGGGGGGGGGATGACACCATTAAGTGCCGCACCGGGTGACACCCGACCTCGCTACGCCACTGTGCTTGTAGGTTATCAAAACAAAATGCTGTTATCATGTTAACATCATGTATATCATACATTTACACTTCTGTGCTCGCTTTTAAGCAACAGATCTTTTCTGTTGTAAACATTATCAAAACTTTAGAATTGGTGGAATTTAGCTGTTAAGGGCTCGATTTGTTTGTGAATTAATGTTGGTTCATGAAAAAAATAATTTCATTCGGGCATTAAAAAGAGGTTATGGTGGTATTGGAGGTAGGACACAATGGTTACTTTTATGCCAATAGTGGTCATATCATTCATTTTTCTGGAGCCAATATGTCGGGAGTCATTTTGTCAAAAGCCAATATGTCGCGAGCCCAATTGCCGGGAGCCAAAATGTCGTGAGCCCATTTGCCGGGAGCCCATTTGTCTTGAGCCCTTATGTCGGGAGCCAATATGTCGGGAGCCGCTTTGTCGGGAGCCAATATGTCCTGAGCCTATTTGTCAGGGGTTAATATGTCGGGAGTCCATTTGTCGGGAGACTAAATATCGGGAGCCCATTTGTCGGGAGCCTATATGTCGCAAGTCAATATGACGGGAGCCCATTTGACGGGAGCCAATAAGTCGGGGCCCTTTTGACGGGGCTATTTTGACGGGGTCGGTTTGTCGGGAGTCGATTTGACGGGGTCGTATTAACGGGGCCGTTTTGACGGGGCCGATTTGTCCCGGGCCGTTTTGACAGGGCACCATTGTTAGCTACATTAACGCGACAATGCTGCTCGCCCCTTCCCATCTTGTTCAATGACCTTTAAAAAGTTCTGGATCTCTGCGTTTTGTGTTTGAATAACTATACGTCGACGGTTTTTTAAAAACTGGATTCTCTTACTCAAAGTTATCTACCGCAACACTACCCGATTTATTGACATAACAGTTGGCTGCTGGGCCTAGGCTGAGGTTAAAACCGTTAAATGATCGATCTAGGCCTTGTGTATTGTAGACATATTATTATTATTAAGCTCGCGTTACGAAGCACCGAAGTTTTCAATAAAAGAATTACTTTATAAACAGCACAACTTTTTAAGCTGTGGGCCTAATAAAAATAAACGTGCATATCTGGACCAAAGAACGAACGCGTTTAAACTTTAAACGACTGCTTGTTGTATAACAAGAACCTTGAACCTGATAAGCACGGGTCGTTTGATCGAGTTGGATTTCTACTTCTAGACTGCAAAAAGGATTCGATCTAGATCTATCTAGTGACATTTTTAGATCTAGATTTTGACCTGTCCTCAGACTGCTGTCGACTGCTTGAATAATATCATATGGCTTCTGCAAAGTAAGATGTAGACTTACTCTAGATTAGAATCTTAGATCCAGATTATTATGCTATTGACTAGTATTAGTATTGACGTATTGTAGACCTAGGTCCTAGATCTACATTACATGATTATCGTTACAATAATACAATGGGAAAATAGGCCTACTCTTGTTTAATTAGATCTAGATCTAGATCTATATGCAAGTCTATGATTAGTTGATGATATTTGAGTTAGGCTCTCACTTCTTGCGTTTTTGTTTTTACTTTTTTTTTTAATGTTTACGTTTTTGTATGATGTAGGCTGCTGTGTTAACACTAAAATACTTCGGTCTGCTGTAGTTAATAACTTAATATTAATAATAGTAACATAATTACACACCAGAGGCGTATCCAGGTTTTCGTTGTAGGGGGAGCGAAAAGAGCAAAAAAAAGGCGCCGAATTTTTAACACGTTTCTATATGCGTGTATTATATATATATATATATATATATATATATATATATATATATATATATATATATATATATATATATATATATATATATATATATATATATATATATATATATATATATATATATATACTAGCTGTATGTCATTACTTCGCTATGATGTAAAAAAAATTGAAAGTAGCACTCTGAAGAAATAAGAAAAAACACACAATGTAGGCCGACAAAACAAAAAATTGTATCAATCTAAACAAAATATGTATATTTATATATATATATATATATATATATATATATATATATATATATATATATATATATATATATATATATATATATATATATATATATATATATATATATATATATATATATATATATATATATATATATATATATATGTATATATATATGTATATATATATATATATATATATATATATATATGTATATATATATGTATATATATATGTATATATATATATATATATATATATGTATATATATATATATATATATGTATATATATATATATATACACTACAACCAAAAACGATGAACGTAACACAATCTGTTTTGTAATTCTTGTAAAAAAATGTCTTACATAATAATTCCTGTGAAATTATTTAAAAGACAAGTGAAATAGGGGAAATAATCACTCTCCTAATATAAATATGTATATATCTACACATTTAATTATAAATGTCAAAACAAATAAATAATGACTTTAGAATATAATGAAATTGTTTAACACTATTCGTGTTTACAAAATGTTTTTGTCTATAATCAGAATTTAATATATTGTCATCATAAATGCTAAGGTATCGCAGCATAATGAAAGTTTTTAAAATCAGAGTTGGTATAAAACCACGCTTTTCGGTATATTAAAAAAACATTCGGAATAACAGCCTACGCTTGACTAAATATTGGTCTTTTAGTTAATATCATATTTTTTAATTAACTACTGCTTTTTTGTGTTCTTTAAAGATAATTTTTTAACATAGTGATAGGTATGGGTTAGATCACTGTATTGATCACACACCTTTTTACTGGTAATTGCAAAAACAATATTCACAGAGTTTTACGTTTAAAAAACTAATTTTCTGGCGGCATGGTACTTTGGTACATCATTACGCGTTTTTCTACATGTACTTAACAGATCAGTTCGGGGTGGGTTGGAGGGGGGTGGGTTCAACTTCATTCACCACTGTCCGTTCACTTTAGGTCAATTTTCCAACCCAGTGTATACCTAGGTGTGACATTAATGTCGCTCTACACAATTGTGGTGGTGAGGTGTGTGTGGGGGGGGGGGGGGGATAACCAACTCAGAGTGAACATAGCGTCAGTTTTTAGATGACTGTTCTAAACATACATATATATTACACAAATATATATTACACAAATATATATTACAGAAATAGATTTAAATAAGTAGCAGTAGTATTATGACAATATTTTTTTTTACATAGGGGTACATGGGGAGGGGGTTTGTAACGGGAGGGGGTTTGTAACTGTTTCATATAATTTGTAATCGTAATCACTACTACTTGTCAAAATTTCCCCACCACTACACAGTTTGCTTATAAGTAAATTTAAATAGAGATGCCACATCAGTTGTATTTGTTTCTGTATTGTAATTTTTTTTAATTAATCACACGATTCAAACTGTATATATAAAGTAATTATGTGTGAAGTTTTATGTATAACATTTTCTAATTAAATTATTCGTAAGCAAATACATTATACAGTTGCCTTAAACGTAACACCCCTCTTGCCAAGTGGTACTACCGTAGAGGTTTTTTAAACATTGCAATGCATCGTAATGGTTATTTTTAGAATGGCAAACTGATGCAGCTGTTAATACGTGTTGTAAACGTAGACACTACTAGACTAGTACATTTATGCTTAATTGCTGCGTGTAAAAAGAAATCTTGTGATTTACTTAGATGTGCCGACCAAAAATATTTTTTTAACAAATATTGTTTAAAACTTTGAGTTTAAAAAGTTTCCAAAAAGGCGCCACTTTGCTGAAAATGCTCCCCCCCTGCGTACGCTACTGTTACACACGTACACAGATTTAGTTCAGTGACGTTGCTAGGTCGGGTGTCACCCCGTGCAGCAGCTAGTGTCCTCGATCTAGAATTCTAGATCTAGAATCTAGATGTGAACATTGGTGTCACCCCCCCCCCCCCCCCCCTTGTCCTTTGAGAGGTCTACACTTTGCAAGGATAATAATAGTAAGGATGTTTATTTGTAGTCTGTTATTAACACAGCTGGATGTAGCAATGTTTTCTCTATAGTTAGCAAGTTCACTACATGGTTCCCCCCCCCCCCCCCCCCACACCCTTATCGGGATTTATCAAATTTGCTCTTAAAATACAATTCAATTAAAATTAATCATTAATTTAAACGGAAGGATCTTTTATTTTCTATATATATTCTGCTACTTTTACATTGGTGTCACCCCCCCCCCCCCCCAAATGGTGTCACCTGGTGAGGTCCGCACCCCCCCCCCCCCTCTCGCCCCGCCCTAGCTACGCCTCTGAGCTAGTTAGTAATACTAATACTGTAGCCTATATAGCCTATATATATAGCAGTGGTCTCACTAGGTCGGGTATCACCCGGTGCGGCACATTGTGTCAACCCCCCCCCTCTTATTTTTCTCTGTAAATTTTGCAGTTTAAAAGCTTTAAAGTGTTCACATTTAATACTCATGTTTATCTATATTCGTTAGTTAATACAGATGGGCGTAGCATTTTTTTTCTCTATAGATTGCATGTTTACGTCACCCACCCCTCCCTTGTTGTGATTGTGTACTTAAAAGTTCTTTTTAACTCTAATTAACCATTCATTGGACTGGCAAGGCAAAAAACATATTTATTAGATATATCTTGCAATTTTTTTTTGTCTTGGTGTCACCCCCCAAAATGGTGTGGACCTGGTGCGGTCCTCACCCCGCCCACACCCCCCCCCCCCCCCGCCCTGCGACACCTCTGATTTATAGGCCTATTAATATTAAACTGCTTGAGTCTATAGTATATATTTACAGCATAGAAGCAAGGCCCTCTATAAAACTCTATAGTCTGTAGACTATCTAGCTATTACAATTTGTCTATATTAATTAACAATGAGTTAATTGACAATTAGGCCTATGTCAATATGTGCTGTTGTTAAGTTATTGGTATTGTTAGTTGTTACAGTTTTCATTTTATTATCAGTAGTTATTAGATTAGTTCAGTTACATAATTCTGCCTACACATGAATAACTTAGGCTATGGTAAGTAATGCCTATAACCCACTGGTCTATATAGGCCTCTTATATATAAGCCTACTTAAACTATCACTATATACTACTAGTACTAATAGTTAAATAACTATAGTATACAATTGCTGAATTAGGCATAAGCTATACTAAAATATCAAAATGTAATATAATATTGAATAAAATAACGCCATACACTATCTAGTTAGCCCTTTAATATAAGCCTACCATACTGAATTAATATAAATGATTTAAACTAACCTATCTTAACAGGCTACTAAAATACAATACCCTATAGATATAGTATAGAATAGAATAGCGAGGCCTGTAATATAACATGATGTTGGGGTAGAGGCTAAAGAGTATAATGTGGCCCTAGACATACACCTTGTTGTTACATGCATGGGTATGTCCTGGTTGAAGGGGAGGGGATGGTCAGGTGGGGTGGGAGGGAGGGGGAGGTGCTGGTGTGTGTTGGGTGTTTCAAAATGGACTAATTTGCCCATTTCTTAGAAAATTATTACTTTATTATAAAAGAGTTCTTCATTGTTTTTATTTTGTTTCAGAGCAAGTGACATTGTGTTTTATATCAATGGAGAAGAGCAGAAAGGTATCTTTTTTTTAAAGGCATTACAAACTTAAACTCTTACAAGAGAGAGTTATACAGCCTAATTTTAAAAAAAAATGATTGTCTTCCTATTCCTATTGGAAGGGCTTAGAATAAATGCCATTTCTAACTTGATCTTCTCAACAGTCCCCAACACATTTGCTGTGTCCACCTCACTCAATGACTACCTCAGGGAAGTGGCAGGGTTAAAGGGCACCAAGGTCATGTGTCGGGAGGCTGGCTGTGGCTGCTGCGCTGTGGCTGTGACCCACTTAAAGCCTGGCACAGACAAGCTTGAGACCTACAGCGTTCAGTCAGTGAGTACACACCTCCAGCCACGTCTTTTAGTGTTAGGGTAGTTTAGTTTTTGTACTGCTGTATGATGGTGAAATCTGAAGGGGCCCCAGTGACGGATCACACAAGACTAGTTGGAGAAACTAGCTTAAGTTCCCAGAATGACTGTAGACCAGTGGTTCTTAACCTGGGTTTGATTGAACCTCAAGGGTTTTGTTTAGTCATTGCAGAAGATAGAACTATTAAGAAGGGCTCGGTGAATGTGCAAATGAAACTGGTGGGGTTCGGTACCTCCAAAAAGGTTAAGAACCACTGCTATGTCCATGGTGTTAGGCTAACTACTTAAATAAGGGTTGTGTTGTACTGCTAGCAGTTGGCTAAACTACAAAGTGTCACAAAAACTTCACTTTTAAACTTCAGCACCAACCATAACTCAAATACTGCTTGATTACTAACTGTAAAACACCCCTATTTATTGGAAAAGTCATAGTTGGCAAGTGATTAAAAAAATACAGTCTAGCAGAGCTTTATTTTACCATTACTCTTATGAACTTTCCATATAGGCCCTCCAATTTTTTCTTGTAATTTCAGTGCCTGACTCCCCTATATACAGTGGATGGTTGGCAGGTCAGCACAGTGGAAGGTATTGGAGGTCAGAAGTCTGGGTTTCATCCCATCCAGAAGAGGGTTGCTGAATTCAATGGTACACAGTGCGGCTATTGTACACCTGGTATGGTGATGAACATGTATGGGTAAGTCAGCTAGTTAAGTACAAACAATGTTTGCACTTAAATTATAAAGTAACCCTTCCAGAGATAATTCCAACAGAGTGAACTTGACCATTGATTTGACCCCTCCCCCACCCCCACAGCCTCTTGCACCAAAACCCCACCATCTCAGCCCAGGAAATCGAGGACAACTTTGATGGCAACATGTGTCGATGCACTGGGTACAGGCCCATCTTAGATGCTATGAAATCTTTTGCCTCTGATGGTAGCATACCTCAAGCTAAACCCATTGATATTGAGGTAAACTTTTTATGCTATGAATATTTTAGAATCCTTCCATTTTTATTTTGGCCCATATTATTTACACAAAATAACATTTTCAAAAAATTAACCTTTCTCTTCTCTGAAGTAGAGTTTAGATATTTCAAAAAAATAATTAATTAATAATTATTGTAACTGGATGTGTTGTTAGCTATTTTAACCATATGGCACATTTTTTATAGGACCTGAACAAAAAGCTGTGCCCAAAAACTGGAGAGGTGTGTACTGGTAGTCATGGCAACAAGGGAGGAGACAGATGTTTGGATATAGATGTCAGTGGAGTCAAGTGGTACAGGTAATGATGGTTAATTGTTAATTTTTTTTTTTAAGTTTTAAAACATGAGTATAAATCAATGAATAGGATCACACATGTTATGACTCCACTTCGCTACACAACTTATTGTTTATATTTGTAGACCAACATCACTGACTGAACTTGGGTCAATTCTTAAACTGAATGCAGAGAAAAAAGTGAAACTGTTGCTGGGCAACACAGCTGCAGGTATTTTAATTGTTTCAACATTTAAAGCTAATTATCTTCTTGATTATGTTCAACATTTGAAGCTAATTATCTTCTTGATTTTGCCATATCTAAATTCTTAGTAAAATTTGTTTTATCTTCTATTAAAGGAATCTTTAAGCAAGAAGGGCCTTTTGATGTGTATGTAGATTTACACAGAGTGACTGAACTCTATACCATAGAGGTGAGTTAATAAAGAGTTACGCTAGTTTTAATGGAGAACATATGGAAATTATAAATTACAGTTGAATCTTAAATATTATGTGCTGAAATTTAGTTTTGGATAAGTTGAATTGTTCAGTTGCTGTATTGGTAGGATTTAATTTTGGTCAACCCATTTTTCTGGGGTAATAGTAACCAAAGTCAGGTACCCAATGGAACTGTGTGGACTCAGGGATGTCCTTAAATCTTGAGTTTAAACAAAGATCCAAACTCAGGCCTTCTGGCTATCACTCAGGCTCAATCACCCAACCACCCTCTTCCATTAAATGGCCGGGGTAGCCATATAACAAATGCTAGCTGAATACTTCCAGTTAAAGACAGGGCTAGCTAGACAATATTTTATCACTCAAAGTCCACTAATTAAAAATTATAAATAAATGTACCAGTTTTGTTTACAATTAATACAAATGTAAGAATGTATAAAAAAATGATTCAAGTAGCACTTGATGGGTCCTCAGCTGGGAGAGAGTTTTAAAGTTGGTGTAGCCACAAGTCTGACCAGTTTCATGAGTAAACTAAAAGCCAGCCAAGACCTGCCTGGATACAAGTACTTCACAGCCCTGCATAGACATTTCAAATTTATTGCTAACGTCATGGTCAGGAATGTGAGTACTCTAAAATATTCTTAGATTCGCTTCAACCTCTAAAAAAACCTATTAAAAAATCATCTGAAACTGAATACTTGTAACAGTAAATTCTGAGTTATTTAATATCATTACCAATAGAACTGTTTATTTAAGTAAGATTAAGTATATTTCATGCATCATCATTTCATGATCTAGCCACTAATAAAATTAATTGCTAATATTATCTTTATATTACTTATGGCTCTCCAATGAGCATAGGGCCAGATTGACACTTGTTTCTACACTAGCAAAAAAATAAAAAAAAAGTTTACTGCTTATCCAAATATGCTGTTATATTTTCTTACATTGTTTCTGTTTAACAGGCTGGTACTGTTGGTGGGAACTTGATGATCAAATACAACCACCCAGAATTCCCCTCTGATATCTACACTCTGTTTGAGTGTCTGGGGGCCCAAGTCTACATATATGGTAGGAGCCAATATACTCACATTACATTACTACAAGTCTTGACCGTCTGGCATTAAAGAAGTCAACATGGAGTAGAAATAATTTAACTAACGACCCTCTCACACCGTCACAATCTAAATACTTGTCACATGGAATGCAATAATTAGATATTTTTCTAAATCTGGCTAAATATCAGTTAAATTTAGCATAAAATTGTGCATAAATTTAGCTAACATTATTTTCACTTGTTCTGTCCTTATATATAGCCTATTATTATATTACCCATTGGCAATGATTGATCATACAGATGGTCTCTGGGGAAACTAGCAAACAGTCTCTGATAGAAAAGTGTGAAGTATGCCACTGTTTTAATGTGTGGATTGCTCTACAGATTCCCTCTCTAGTGAAACTAGCAAGCACTCTCTGATAGACTTTAGTGTGAAGTATACCACTGTTTTAATTTGAGGATTACTTTACAGATTCCCTCTCTAGTGAAACTAGCAAGCACACTCTAATAGACTTTAGTGTGAAGTATACCACTGTTTTAATATGTGGATTACTTTACAGATTCCCTCTCTGGGGAAACCAGCAAGCACTCTCTGGTAGACTTTTTAAGTGTGAAGATGTCTGGCCAGGTTTTGTTGGCTGTGGAGTTGCCACAGTTACCAGAAAGCAATGTGTTCAAGTCTTTTAAGATCACTCCCAGGTGGCAGGTCTGTCTGTCCTGGTTTTGTCAGCTTTATAAATAACTTAGAGAATCGTTAAGTTTTGTTATATAATTGAGTGTTTTAATTAGAGGATTGTGAAGTATTGTTTCTTGATTAATAAATGTGTTGTTTTCAAACACCAGAATGCACATGCCTATGTGAATGCTGCCTTTAGAATACCTGCAGAAGGACGTGACATTAAAGGACGGCCATCTCTTGTGTTTGGAGGGATTAATGCTCAAACTGTAAGAATTCATAAAAACTTTTTATAAAATAATTCTTTACTTAGAAATTAGAAAATATAGTAGTACTTATTTGATAAGATAATTTCTAAACATAATAGCACACTTAAAGAGATTTTTTAAAAACCTTACCCATTAATATCCAGACCAGCTGGATAGTTGATTCATTTTCAGACTGGTATAGGGTTGAAACAAAAAAATCTAACGCTAAACATATATTCTATGACCATTGATTACTTTTAGTAGGTTTATTATTCTTTATGCCACCAATTTTTAATGTGATCCACAGGTGCATGCTGTCAAAACTGAAGACTTTTTAACAAATAAAACACTTTCAAATGATGTTGTTAAAGGTAAATAACTCTCAACAAAACAAACTACTGTTTTCATTTTTGTACCCTTCTTATTTAGTTATAAACAAACATCTAGATCTATAGCTTAGTAACAGTGCTGTTTGTTGACATTTTAATATATTTGATTAAGCATTGAAAATTTGTTTTTTAATTCCTTTCTAGTTCTAGTAAACATGTTAAAGATGTTAAAAAAAACCTTCTATAGCCTACTAGTTCTTTAAATAATTTTTTAAAATTTTAAATTCCTCATCCACCAGAGGCCCTTCAGGTTTTGGCCAGTGAACTGGACCCTGAGCTGGACCCACTCCTGGCATCCCCCAAATATAGAAAAGAGTTGTCAGGGAACTTGTTGTACAAGGTGTTTTAATTTATCTGCATTATTTTTTTATGATTAGTCAACAGCAACAAATTAGGCAGAACTTAATTAATCATGAGATTAGAATAACATTAAGCAAACATTTCATCCGTGTGACAAACACCTGTGTATCAATCAAATTAATTATTAATTAATCTGTTTATTACCAGGTACTTCTTGGTATCTACAATACAACCAATCCAAAACTACGGTCTGGAACTGACTACCTACATCGCCCCATTTCTTCAGGCCTACAAACTTATCAGGAAATGAAGACTGAATTTCCTTTGAAAAAAGCTATGCCAAAGCTGACAGCCCCATTGCAGGTAAAAAATTAATTTAAAAAAAAATATAATTATTTCAAACAATTATTTTTTAAAGTTTGCAAGCTGTAACACAATAAAATGGGTCACATTGAAACTGATTTATTTATAATTTAAACAACTGTTGCAGGCGTCAGGGGAAGCAATGCTTGTGACATACACTGGTTTATCTATATTTAAAATGTCTGTTTCAGGCATCAGGGGAAGCAATGTTTGTGACCTACACTGGTTTATCTATATTTAAAATGTCTGTTTCAGGCATCAGGGGAAGCAATGTTTGTGACCTACACTGGTTTATCTATATTTGAAATGTCTGTTTCAGGCATCAGGGGAGGCAATGTTAATGAATGACACTGGTTTATATTATTTAAATGTCTGTTTCAGGCGTCAGGGGAGGTAATGTTTGTGACATACACTTATCTATATTTGAAATGTCTGTTTCAGGCATCAGGGGAGGCAATGTTTGTGAATGACATCCCCAGCTACCAGCATGAGTTGTGTGCAGCCTTTGTTCTCTCAGACTATGGGCCTGCCACACTGGAATCTATTGATGCTACTGAAGCTCTGGTGAGTTGGCTCAAAATGTTGCATGTGGTTTTATTTTTTTTTTTTATTAGAATATGTTAGCAAAATAGTTTTATTAGGGCATCAGCTAATTTAAAAAAAAAATTTTCATTTTAATAATTTTGTTTTACACGAAGTAATATTTATTTTGTTGACTTAATATTGAATTAGTGCACATCTGCTCAATTCTAAAAGTTTGAGGTCAGTTCCCACACATGAGTCAGTAAGAAGTCCCTGAGTTCACCCAGCTCTAATGGGTACCTGACTTAATTAGGGAAAGTAAAAGTGGCAATGCATAGAACTAACCACACTATCCATTCATATACTGAAGTAACTGAAACAGGTGAACTCTACTTCATCTGCCCTATTGAGTATCCAATCTGAAATAATACTAATAAACTAATATTGTATTAGTAATATTTTATTTTGTTAGTTGTACTTAAATATTTTAGTTATTTTGTATTAAAAAAGTTTTTCTATGCAGTTTGTTGTCTATAATAATAGTTTCGCTGTCTGTCTATGTATCTATCTATCTATCTATCTATCTATCTATCTATGTATCTATCTATCTGTCTGACAAGAATGCTCTAGAGAAAACACAAGCAAATTAAAAACTTTCACAGTAAAGCGGCTGGCGAAATATGACGTCATAGAGTAGAAAATAATATCAAGCCGGAGAGTGCACACAGTAATATGACGTCATTGATTCTCGAGTAAACATTGAATAAAAATGCAATTTTGTCTAATCTAAGTGGTTTGCGTGAAGAGTTTCATTCATACAATTCTTCGGGTAGGGGCGAAGCCCCACCCCCGCGTAAGAACGTCTGAGCCCCCCCCCCCCCCCCCCCCCCCCTCCCTAACTCAAAAGAAATTTATTCATCGATACTCTATAATAAAATTACCGCCTAATTAATGTGTCTAATCTAAAAAGTGGTTTTCTTGCAATTTCTTTAATGCAATTCTTCGGGTAGTGGCTAAGCTCGACACCAGTGTTTCTTTCAGACTTTTTCCGCCCCGGATGGGGGAACTTTTTCTAATCTAAAAAGTGTTTAGCGTGCAGTTTTTTTCTTCAAGCATCTCTTCCGGTAGGGGCGAAGCCCCGCCCAGATTCTTCCTTTAGTTTGTATGATCTACAAATGCGATCACTGTTTCTTTCAGACTTTTTCCTCCCCGGAGAGGGGTGGGAGTACTTGAAATTTTCGGGGGCGGGGGTAGAATTTTCTGGGAGGGGGCGGACACTGGAAAAAGTATATAATTATATTTCGTTGAATGGGACGGTAGACATGTTTTGGAGTGTGTGTGTGTTGGGGGGGGGGGGGGGGGGGGGGAGGGGGGGCGAAGCCCGCTTTTCCCAAGTAGAGTTGCCTTGCAAGAAACTCTAAATGCAACTTTTTTCATGAATGAGATCAGGTGCATGGTTTAGGGATATGCCTATGACTATATTTTGTATAAATTAAAGTACCGAGAAAATAGACAGCACTATCAACCTAGCACCCGTTGTATCCTTCCTCAACGGGCCATTTTTCTCTTACTATAATATTTTGGATATGATGTTTTAGAAAAGTTTTTTAGTGAAGTTTGTTGTACAAAAATATTTCTGATTGAGCAGAGCCTGCCTGGAGTTGTGGGTTTTTATTCAGCTAAAGACATCCCTGAAGGTGGAACCAACAATTATTTACCTAGTGGAATCTTTACTTTCACACCTATAGAGGTTAGTTTAGATATAATACAAACAATGGGAATTACATTATTTTGTTTTGTTTTTTATGTATCTGTTTATATGTTTAATTTATATATTTATACCACAAATATGATTAATGTAAATAAAGAAATATTGGAGAAAAATATAATCAACGTACATATAAAATATTTTCAGAAAAAATATAATTAACTTTGATAAGAAATATTTGAGAAAAATATAAATAACTTAATTTATAAATTATATATGGCAGTGTGTGAGAAATATACAAGGAGCTTTCAGAAAAACTATTTTTCTTTTCGATGTATGTTTATTTGTGGCTCAAACTGTCCTCTAAATAAGGAGCTTTAGAGATACTGTTACATTTTTAATTAACTTAGTCTTTTTTTCTCATTTAAATCTAATCAAACTGTGTAGAGATGTAGTGTCACTTTATTGTGGTCATATTTTCCCCGGTGTTAATGATGCATCTAGTAGATTAGAGATGTACTCTTAAGATCAAATGGACTGTTTTTTTCTACCCATCAGGTATTTGCTACTAAAGATATCTCCTTCAGTGGTCAAGCCCTTGGAATGATTGTAGCTGGTAAAATATTTTTATGTTTGCTAATCTCCTTTTAAATTTTTATGTTTGCTAATTGCCTTTTAAGTAATACCTTGTTAAGCCCAACAGTAATCAAATATAGTTTCAATTTTCATTTGCTATTAGATAGCTGTTAGCATATTTAAAAAAAAGGTTCAGTTTTATAATGCTATGGTGCATAATTATTTAAATTTTTGTTTTATTAATACTATTTTGGATGTGTTCAGAATTGTACCCATGAATACATTATCTAAATCTCTGAACAGCGTAAAGTGTTTCTGTATTGTTACATGTCTACACCCAAATGTAACACTGACTACAATTGATCTCTGTTACAGAATCTCAAAGCCTAGCTAATGCTGCTGTCAAGAAGGTCAAGGTTACCTACTCCAACATCCAGAAACCAGTTTTAAGTATAGAGGAAAGTATAGCCCAAGGCAAAGAATTTTCTGCAGATTTGAAGGACTTTGTGGCTGGGAATCCTGACGGTGAGTGTCTCTAACTTGTTAGATCTAGATGTTAATTAACTCAGTTGGTTAGGTTCTCTAACTTGTTAGATCTAGAGATAGTAGGGTTCTCTAACTTGTTAGATCTAGATGTTAATTAACTCAGTTGGTTAGGTTATCTAACTTGTTAGATCTAGAGATGGTAGGGTTCTCTAACTTGTTAGATCTAGATGTAAATGAACTCAGTTAGTTAGGTTCTCTAACTTGTTAGATCTAGAGATGGTAGGGTTCTCTAACTTGTTAGATCTAAATGTAAATGAACTCAGTTAGTTAGGTTCTCTAACTTGTTAGATCTAGAGATGGTAGGGTTCTCTAACTTGTTAGATCTAAATGTAAATAAACTCAGTTAGTTAGGTTCTCTAACTTGTTAGATCTAGAGATGGTAGGGTTCTCTAACTTGTTAGATCTAAATGTAAATGAACTCAGTTAGTTAGGTTCTCTAACTTGTTAGATCTAGAGATGGTAGGGTTCTCTAACTTGTTAGATCTAAATGTAAATGAACTCAGTTAGTTAGGTTCTCTAACTTGTTAGATCTAGAGATGGTAGGGTTCTCTAACTTGTTAGATCTAGAGATGGTAGGGTTCTCTAACTTGTTAGATCTAAATGTAAATGAACTCAGTTAGTTAGGTTCTCTAACTTGTTAGATCTAGAGATGGTTAGGTTCTCTAACTCGTTAGATCTAGATGTTAATGAATGTTATTATAGAAAGCTTCTTATTATCTATTTTGTGTTCTGTGTCTTAAGAAACCTGGTCAACTGTGGACAAAACTGTTGAAGGTGAATGCAGAATGGGCTCACAGTACCACTTTTACCTGGAGACTCAGGTCAGCAGGTTTTATTGTAGGGTTAATTAGAGGGTAAGTTTTTTAATTAGGTTTTAATTAGGACTGAGAAGTGGAGCTGTCAAAAAATATAAAACTTTGAGCAATTAACAAGTACAATATAGGTCAGTGAGATTGTGTGGTTTTTTGGTTGGTTCAGCCATTGTTTAATTGACAGTGAAGAGCGCTGAAAAAAATCAAGTAGCATCAGCATTAGACTCAAAGTTTCACAGTGTATTATAACACAAAATGTAATCTACAAGTCTTGTATAAATATTGATCTTCCAGGTGTCATTAGGGGTCCCATCTGAAGATGGTATAGACCTGTACTGTTCTACACAATATGCTGATATGAGCCAACATGCTGCTGCTGATATCATTGGAAAACCAATGAACTTGTGAGTTTCTGAACTCTCATTAGTAATTTTATTATTGGAAGGCCAATGACCTTGTGAGTTATTTAACTCTCATTAGTAATTTTATAATTGGAAGGCCAGTGAACTTGTCAGTTTATTAAACTCTCATTAGTAATTTTATTATTTTATTTACGCTTCCAGTGAGCAGACATCTTTGTTGTCTTCCATGCTACCAAATTTATTCACATTTCTTATTTTTTATTAAAATGTACACACAATTTAAAGAAATATCTGTATAAAAGCCGAAGAAAGCCTTTTTAAAAACATTTTTTCCACAGCATAAATGTGACTGTACCAAGGGTTGGTGGAGGGTTTGGTGGCAAGGCCTGGGATTCTTGTGCTGTGTCAACTGCTGTTACACTTGGAGCTTTCTTATCTGGCAGGTGTGTGCCTGATATTTGGGCATTTGTTGCACATATTTATGCTAAACTTTTATTAACCTCTGTTGATTTGTTTTTTTTTAAGTTAAGTACTAACTTTCTTCAAAATGTTTTACTGGACACATTGCAATAAAATGTTAATATATCATATTAAAAAATAATGGAGTGTTTTGATTTCATATTTTACAGTTGGAATACAATATTTTCACAATTAATAGTTAATAAATTAAATATTTTATATTTTATAATTAAAATAAAAAATGTAGATTTTCATTGTTTTTTATAGAAATAAACCAGCATTGTACATTTCACAATTGTATAGTTAAAAAAAAAATTATTTTTCAGACCAGTGAGAATGTCCCTAGATCTGTCAACTAATATGAGACTTCTTGGCAAGAGAGCTCCTTTGTTGTCAAAGTACAAGGTATGGTAACTCAACTCCATTACTGACCATCTAAACCGTAACATTATATATTTATTAAAGAATTGTAATCATCAATTTACATCAATGCAACCAGCCATTTTTTAAAATTTAATTTAATTGATTATTATCTTTAGAGATTTATTGGTCTGACATTTCCAGATTGGGTTCAGTGATGTTGGTGACGTCCAGGTGATAGAAATGGATTTGTATTTTGATGTCGGCCATAACAGCGATAGAGCTTCAGACATTGGCCATGTTATCCACTTCATTGATATGGGTAGGTCCTAATAGAGCTGACATTATCCGTGCTGTTCGTTGATATGGGTAGGTCCTAATAGAGCTGACATTATCCGTGCTGTTCGTTGATATGGGTAGGTCCTAATAGAGCTGACATTATCCTTGCTGTTTCATTGATATGGGTAGGTCCTAATAGAGTTGACATTATCCATACTGTTTCATTGATATGGGTAGGTCCTGTCATAGAGCTGACATTATCCATGCTGTTTCATTGATATGGGTAGGTCCTAATAGAGTTGACATTATCCATACTGTTTCATTGATATGGGTAGGTCCTAATAGAGCTGACATTATCCATACTGTTTCATTGATATGGGTAGGTCCTAATAGAGTTGACATTATCCATGCTGTTTCATTGATATGGGTAGGTCCTAATAGAGTTGACATTATCCATACTGTTTCATTGATATGGGTAGGTCCTACCATAGAGCTGACATTATTCATGCTGTTTCATTGATATGGGTAGGTCCTGTCATAGAGCTGACATTATCCTTGCTGTTTCATTGATATGAATGTGTTATTGATAGAACATTTCACATGACTTTTTTACCTAATAGACTAGTTTAAACTTTATTCAAACGCAACCAGTTTAGCTAAATTCTCTACTGTTATCAAATGTTTAGTGACAAGTAAAATTTAATTAAGTAAAACATTTTTGGTGGTTTAGATAATGAAATATTACACAAAGTTGAGCTAAAAAACAATTAGCTAATATTTGAAAATCTAATTTAGGCTACCATGTGCCACACTGGAAAATCAAGCCACATGCCATGATGACAAACAAACAAGCCATGTCCCCTGTCAGGGCCCCAGGTAAGGCAAATGTTAATTGTGTTCCTGAATTTTGGCATCAAGGCCTCAGATCTAGACTACCAGAATCATTCATGTTCTGTATCTTTTTGTCAAATGAAATTATCTGGAAAATATTTTTCACCGAAAAGCAAGGACACAATAAAGTGAGGACAGTGTTGTAGGCAGGGGGTGTAAGACGGATGTTTGAACCCCCATGGACTTCTATTTTTACTAAATCCTTGCTATATCACTGAGTACTCCACTGAAACATTAAATCAAACTATCTGTGCCAGATTTGAGTTTGTAAGAGAATGGTGTTTTGCACATTTATTAAAAAAAACATTTGAGCATGTGGAGTGTAGTTGTGAAAAAAACATTTGAGCATGTGGAGTGTAGTTGTGAAACTTTGATTTTCAGGTTCTGTGCCCGCTGCGTTTATCATTGAGACCATCATGGAACATGTGGCCAGGTCTGTGAACAGACACCCCATCCTCGTCAAGGAGATCAACTTGTATGAGAGGGAGCAGGTCTGTTGTGGAATCTTTTAAAATAATAACATGTCGACCAACTCTTACTGATCTAGTACTGGTTAATTAGTAAAAGTAAAGTAAATTTTCCCTTTCAAACCTGACGGTCTATAGGGCAAGTGAAGTAGAGTTAACTTGTTTCTGTGACCTCGGCATATGAATGGATAGTGTGGTCAGCCTTATGCCCAGCCGCCTTTACTTTCCCTAACGTAAGTTAGGTACCCATCAGAGTTGGGTGGACTCAGGGACGGTCTACTGACTTGAACCCGGATTCGATCTCGAGACTAACGGGTTAGCAGTCCAACTCTCTACCGCTAGACCACTCCGTCCCATGGTTAATTAGGAGCTAGTGGTATATTTGACTGTGGTGGTTCTTGATGACTTGAATATAAGAAAGTAGCCATGCCATATTATAGTGTGGTGGTGATGGTTATAGGTAGGATAAAGCCTAGTGTCAGGTAAAATGTTAGATTTAACGGAATTGAATTTTAGTAATCAGTGATTAAGTTTTAGGTTAGCTTTAGTTTTGGGTTGAAGAATATGTTATATGCTTAGGTTTAGTCTTCATGTTTAGCCCAGGATTAGTCATGTTTAGTGTTAGCAGTTAAGTTTAATGGTTCTATTTCTATTGTGTATAAAGACTGATACTAAACAGTGATTTATATAGGGGTAGTATGGCTACATTAACTGAAGATTGCTACCTTGTGCAGACCATTACTTTCTACTATGTTTACTCACTATTCACTAGTTCTTTAATCATAAAAAAAAACTTAAAATATTTTAAATCAAAATACTGTTTTTCTATATAGAAAACTAATACTGGACCTATTAATTTTGGCCTATATTTTCAATGCACCATGTAAAATAGTAACTTTTCCCCCTGACCAGACTGACCTGTTTGGCCACCCAATGACCAACTGTACCTTAAGGGATCTGTGGAGACGTCTCAAGGACACTGCTGAGGTAGAAGGGAGGATGAGGCAGGTGGATGCCTTTAACCAGGTACTTGCTCTAACATTTAAAAAAATCTGGCATTCATCTCATACAAACATGTCTGGGAGGTTGTGTTGATTCAGCTTTAAAACAGTTGCCAGATAGACAAGAGCTTTGTGAGGAAAAAATCAGGCAACATATAGATATTCCTCTGTATAACTTATAAAAATAAATACAGATTTTACTTTGCAAATTTGGTTAAAAATAAATTTTGCTACAAATAAAAAAAAATTGTGTGTAGGCCATTGACAAAGTTATGTAAAAGTTTTTATTTGACATTGGTGTGTTTTTATCTTTTAACATGAAAATGCTCATCTAATTCTGGCACTACCTAGGAAAACCTTTGGAAGAAGCGAGGCATCACAATGACCACCAGCAAATATGGAATATCCCACTTTGCTGGACAGACTTCACATGTGGCCATATTTGCTACAGATGGAACTGTCACAGTCAGCCAAGGGGGCGTGGAAATGGGTCAAGGTCTATATACTAAGGTGATTTAACCCTGTACATTACGTAATTAGATACATATGTTTAATATGAATAACACTTTTGGGAAATGTCTTTTCTGCATTGTTTTTTACTTGTCAACTTGTGTTTTATTATCGATTAAACTGGCAAATGTGTTTTAATTGTAGTTTGTTTAAAAAAATGTAGGCTTATAATAAAAATTGACACCAACTGGTAAGAAAGTCTTCTAATTATTCTACATTTAACAAGGAAGTGTATTTCAAGCTTTTCTGCAACAGTTGATTTAAATATCATTATAGTTCCATATTTTTAAAACTTTTCCTTTCACCTGTTTTCAATTCTTAAAAGAACCTTTTGATCATTGTATAGGTTGCACAGGGTGTGGCTCATGTTTTGGGAGTGCCTATTGAGAGCATCAAAGTTCGACCAAACCAAACCATCATCACCCCCAACAGCATGGTGTCTGGTGGGAGTATTGCTAGTGAGGTGTCCATGCAGGTACAACTCTCTCACATCTCAAAGTTAATATATTGTTTTGTATATGTTATTGTACTTTAAATTCCGGAATTTTAAATTTCCCAGGCAGCAGTTGAAGCCAGTAATATCCTGAAGCTGAGAATGCAGCCAATCAGAGAGAAGTTCCCTGATGCAAGCTGGAAGGAACTGTGCAAGAAGTGTCTTCAAAATAATATAGATTTATCTGCACAACACACGTGAGTACTTTCAAAATTATATTTTTATAGTAAAAAACACATTATCGAAAGTAAAAGAGGTTGGGCACATTGCTGGCCACACTATTACTTCATATTCTGAGGTCACAGAAACAGGTGAACTCTAATTCACTTGTCCTATGAACAGCCAGGTTCAAAAGGGAACTTTACATTTAGTCAAATCAAACAATGCTAAAATGTAACTTAAATTCATTCACAATTGAAAACAAATTCTTCCCATAAACAAAATCGTACCAAAAAAATCCTTACAAAGTCTTTCCATAACATTTTTTTTCCCTGTAAACTACAGATTAATGAAAATGAAATCATAAGTTAAACTAAATCTCAGCTCATTAATAATTAAATTGAAAGTCAGGAGCTGCAGAAAATTGATGCCATTAGCAGAATATCACAGGACTTAAATTGTCACCTGTCTTTTTAAAGCTTTGTGCCTGCAAAGTGTGAGAAGATTTACCAATACTTCACCTACTGTGCTGCTGTGATTGAGAGTGAAGTGGACATCCTAACTGGCGAGTCTCAGATCAGGAGAGTGGACATCATGGCTGACTTTGGAGAAAGGTAAGTGTGACACTCTACTTCACCTACTGCGATTGAAAGCAGTATGGACTTGCTAACTGCAAAAAGGTAACGTTTAAACATTTTGTACCGTAAATTTAGTAGAAATAAACAAGACATGCTAAGAAATTCTTTTTAAAAATTTCAGTTTAAATCCAATGATTGACATTGGGCAAGTGGAAGGTGCGTTCTTGATGGGTCTAGGGGCCTACATGTCTGAAGACATCGTCTTTAATGCAGATACAGGCAGGATACTCAATGATGGAACATGGGTATGATACTGGTTTATTGTTTCATTTATAACTTCAAACTTGCCTAGCTTTATAGCAACTCTTTTTTTTTTTGGGCCAAATAAAGATTTTTAAAATTCTAACTTTTAAAACATTCTTAGATTTATAGCCACTAATTTTTTTGTAGAGCCAAATTAAGATTTTTAAAATTCTATATTTTAAAACATTCTTAGATTTATAGCTACTAATGTTTTTGTTGGGCCATATTAAGATTTTATTTAAAAATTCTATATTTTAAAATTCTAAATTTTAAAACATTCCTTGAGTAATAGCAACTAATTTTTTTGTTAGGCCAAATTAAGATTAAAAAAAATCCTACATTAATCAAAACTGACCATTGCCAGGAGTATAAGCCGCCAACAAGCAAAGATATTCCAATAGACTGGAGAATCCATCTCTTGCCTGATACCCCAAACCCTTCAGGAATCCGAAGCTCTAAAGGTAAATATTTTTTGTTATAGGAACAGAAAAATAAAAATATAATTTTACACTAATGAAAGTTTAAAATTTAAAAATAATTTTACGGAATTGAAAGTTTGTAATTTAAAATACTTACTTTTTGTGTATGTAACTTTGAACAGTCTTATCTTAGACTTTTACGATAATGCATCAGTATAAAAAAATGATGTGTCCGTAAAAACAAGTGTCAGTATAAAAAAAAATGATGAGTCAGAAAAAAAAATGATGTGTTAGTATAAAAATGATGTTTCAATATAAAAAATGTGTGAGTATAAAAAAAATGACATGTCATTATAAAATACTGTAAATATAAACATCTATTCCAGCTGTTGGTGAACCGCCCATCTCTCTGTCTGTTGGTGCCCTGCTAGCTAACAAACTTGCTGTCCAGTCTGCTCGTCATGATTTGTTTGGTTCCACAGACTTTTTGCCTACAGGTAGGTAAATTTGGACCTTCGTGAGCTAGAAGAATTTTGGGAGGTATTGGGTTGGCAGGTCCTGGTTCAAAAGGTCCTGAGCTGAAAGGTCCTGAGGGTCCTGAAATGGAAGTTCCTGGTTCAAAAGGTCCTGATCCAGAAGTTCCTGGCAGGTCCTGGGTTGACAGGTCATGGTTGACAGGTCTTTTTTTAATAATGTCCTGAGCTGGAAGGACTTGGGTTGACAGGCATAACCCTTCTTAGTATGAGTAAAAGAAAGCACTGAGTGTTAAAAAAAACCTTTAACTGCTCTCTGTAGAAGTATGCATCAAGTAGATAATTGACACAGAACAGTCCCTGATCTCAGCTATATCCAGAACTTGTGTAAAATTATTTCTGTTTTAACTTTTGGCTTTCAAACCTTTCAGTTGCCCCATTCACTGTGGAGAGAGTTCAACAAAGTACTGGCCTGATGGTAGACAAACTAGTTCTGTAGATTGGAGTTGTTGTCCTTTGTTTGTTTACAATTTACATTCTGCTAAAACTATTTCTTTCAACATTTATGTACATGTTTTATGTACAAAATCTCATTTTTTTAAAAATATGCACTTTTTACTATTTGAAATTAAATTAAATCTGTCATTCTCAAAGTGTTGAAGTAAGTCTACAACCATCAACTGGTTGTGAGTTATAGAAAGAAGAATAACGTTTTATATTTTGATAGCTGCCATTCTTTTTTAGTCTTTATATTTTATAACTGCCTGGTGATTTATAAACATTTGGATGCATTAACTTGTATGTTTTCCCCTGGTTTTACCAGTTGTCTTTCTGTTATGTGTCATTATAAAAAGAAACCCATTTTTTGTTGGTTGGCCTATTGGTTTTTGCTGTTGTTTTTTGTGATGAAAAAAAAATTTCTGTTTATATGCAACTAGAATTTATTTTTATATTGATTATTTGATAACCCATTTAAGTTACTTTCATACTTGTCTTTATTATTTTTATTATACAACTGTATGTGGAAGAAGCTGTTATGACTAACCCATACACACACACTGTGAGTTGTCAGTCTTTGAAAAGTTTTTTCCCCTTAAAAAGCTCTTCTAAATATAAAACTATTTTCTGCTCTAACTTTTGTCATTACTATTTTTTTTTCTTGCAGTTTAAAAGTATGATGTATAACTGAAAAATATTATATAGAATTTTTTTTTTACTTATATAAATGTTTTACTGTTTATTTAATCTTTCTTTACAAAATAAATCTTACTGAGTATGATCATAGTAATGTGCCATTTGTTCTAAAGCTCTGTTGACAACCTGTCTATTACTTAACAAATAATTTAATAAAGTTTTCTGTAACAGTACATTTTTATTACTTTGGGTATTGAGGATTATGGCAACATTTTAAACTGACTTTTAACAAGAAAGATATTTTTATAATTATATGTTAAAAAACCCACATACATTCAGCCATAAAAACATTTGTAGAACTATAATAAGAAGATGCAACTGCAGTCAGTTTTTTAACTGCTGGTTATCTAGGCTTTTATATCTGAATGTAATTATGTGAAGAAAGACACTGTTGTAAACAAAACAAAAAGTCACATTCACAGAACAGACCTAATCAGAACAAATATAACCAGCTTTCAAATATATCAGTGGTGTTTTATCACAGATTATCAGTTTGTATTTACTTAGCCATGCATGTTAATTGTGCTTATGAATATGGATATGTACACATTTTTGTAAAATTAATATTTTTTTTTCTAAAACTATGGGGCAAGTGAAGTATAGTTCACTTGTTTCTGTGAACTCGCCGTATGAAGAGATAGTGTGGTCAGCACTATGCCCAGGCACCTTTACTTTCCCTAAGGTACCCACCAGAGTTGGGTGGACTCAGGGACGTTCTACTGACTTTAACCCGGATTCTAACTGGAGACTTACGGGTTAGCAGTCCAGCTCTCTACCGCTAGACCACTCCGTCCCCGGGATATCGTGTAGTGTGGGGTGTAGCGAGGTGTGGGGTGTATAATTTCCTGTTAGGACGGAAACAGTACCTTAATTTGAATTGCGCCATAAGGTCGGGTGCCATTAGGTCCGTTAAGTCAAGGTGTCCTCTCCCCCCCCCCCCGTTCTGGGGAGGATGGTGCCATAACATGCTGGAAGATAGGCCTATGTTAAATAACTTTTTTTCTTAAAGTTAGCATTTTTACACCCCCCTCCTCCCCCAACACGCACACGAGGAGTAAGCAACTAAATGACGTGTCAACATTCGATGGAAGATTTGCGAGAACTTTTTATATGCGTTTACATGAAAGATGAAAATCTCACATTTATAAACGTCATTTATATGCGACCTAAAGACCTAATTGCTGCAGAGTTTCTTTCTGACGTGATTCTCCGGGAGGGGGAGGAGGGGCACTTTAAACTTCCGGGGATGGGGGTGTGCTCAAAATTTCCGGGAAGTGCGGTGTTCATTGGTTATAAAGTGGGCCCCTATATATTTTAAATATAAACTATTTTTGTTTCTGTTTCGTCAGGGGAGGGTGACATTCCCCCAGAGAGATGCATGAAAGAAACACTGATTAGTGTCTGCTCTGTTATGAAGTTGATGAGTGCAATCCGTTTAATGATGTTGATTTTCTTATTCGGGAAGATAATTTTTACAAGCTTCAGATTCAGCAAACACAAACCAATCAATACAGATCAGTATACCAGGCCAGCTTCAAAGCGAAACTAACGAGCAGTTCTAGTCATATCCGGTTAGACAGCGAGATTTTAAACTGCTACGCCGGGCCCGGCCGGCTCTGCGGTGTACAGAGGAAAAGAGCTAGACGATGCCGTCTGATTAGTCCGGTTTATTCCAGTACACTTTGGGCCTCTAGACGAGGGGGGAAACGGTGCGATAAGGGATAAGGGTAGACTAATTAAAAAAAAATATCGACCGTTTGTCGAGGAAAATGTCAGCCAGTGTTTACAGGGAAAGTTTATTTGCTATTTATTGGGCTTACAAGAATGGAAATGTCGAATGTTTTTTTTTTTTGCTCGTAGAGTTATCTTCTCTTGATTTGTTTTCTCCCCTTAGATCACTGGCTTGTCAAGCAGGACATTGACAAAGCACTAATGTTCCTGTCTAGGTTGGGAGATGGGATATTCCCGATCTTTTTATAAACACAGCCGCACCATTCCATGCACTGCATTCGGTGCAAGCGGAGATCTTAGTGCTTTTATGACATCGTTTTTCGTGTTTTTGCTCAGGATAGCTTTTAAAAAAACTGGATTATTCATAGATAGCGTTGAAGATGTGGGAGAGAGAGGAGATGATGATGTTTATGTTGTAATGATAAGATGGTGTGGATGTGATGCTTGTAAAGTGATCATGATGTTATGATGTTTATGTTGTGGTGACGATGATTGATGATGTAGTGATAATGGGATGTGGATACGTATTATGGGATTATTTGCTAGTGTGCGATCGTGATATTTATGTTGATGATGAGGTTGATGGACAAATGTTGCTTATACAGTTATTGAGTCGACGAGGTAGGATGCTGTGATTGTAATAAGATGGTAATTAGATGATGAGGAAGAGATGGTGAAACATCGATGATGAGGTAAGAAAGACGTAATTGTAATCGTTAAGGTCAGTATATGAGGTGGTGATGATGGGTGTGGTGGTGAGTGTGTGTGTGGTCGTGATGATGTGGTTAGGTAGTAATGACGGTGGGTGTGGTGGTGGTGGTGTGTGTGTGGTCGTGATGATGTGGTTAGGTAGTAATGACGGTGGGTGTGATGGTGGTGGTGTGTGTGTGGTCGTGATGATGTGGTTAGGTAGTAATGACGATGGATGTGATGGTGGTGTGTGTGTGTGGTCGTGATGATGTGGTTAGGTAGTAATGACGATGGGTGTGATGGTGGTGTGTGATGGTGATGATGTGGTAAGGAAGTAATGACGACGGGTGTGATGGTGTGTGTGTGGTGGTGATTATGTGGTTAGGTATGTGTGTGTGTGTGTGGTCGTGCCGATTTTGTTAGGTAGTATGACGATGGGTGTGGTGTTGTGTGGTGGTGTAGAACAGGCTCTAGTATCTGCCCCTGATTGCCTAGTAAATTCTGCTGGACAATTCAAACAGTTGACGGGTGGGGGGGGGGGGGGAGATCTGGTCATATAGGGATCTGACGGACAAAACAAAAGGAATTACATTGACAGTCAGTCAAGGAATTACATTGGCAGTCAGTCAAGGAATTACATTGACAGTCAGTCAAGGAATGGATGGACCTCGGTGCAGCTCAGACATGAATTGTTACCGATCAATACACGACCAAAGTCGATCAGCGACCACGTGACTTTTCACATCACTGTCCCAGAACAAACACATTTCAAGTACGTGACTCCAGGGTCAAGGTCAAGCAAAAAACGGATGAATGAAACACAAACGCTGATTGGCTGGTTGTAATGAGCTCGATAGCCTCGTCAGGAAGTCGACTTGTTGGACTAGCTATTGACCAGGTTTGTTTGGCCTGACCATAACGAGATATTGGATGACCTCTGGTTCGCTGGTTATCAGGAGAGGGTACAGAGTGCCCTGGCATGCTAGGCTTAAGAGACAAAAAAAATACACGGGCTAGCGAATAGAACAAGTACCAATTTGTTTTAGTTTTCGTTAGTCGTTGGACAAATTTATATCTGAATATGGTAGAGGTGGGTGCTTTCTTTTGTTACCCCCTTCCATTTGTGACGTAAGTAATATGCGCACAGTGTGTATCTTTTAGTGGTCTGTTCTGAGTAACGCACGTTTGATGCATTAGGACAGTGCTACTACTAGACTACACAGCAGCGACACATCTTTGGAGCGAGATGGTGGAGGCGCGGTCCGTATCTGGTGACACCATTTTGGATGCGAAACCAATTCGAAATTCGTAAAATTTATTGTCGAAACAATATTTTATCCAGCTAAATTTTTAAAAATAAAATGGGCTAGGCAAGACTCCAAACGAATATGCAAAATTATTAAAGAGGAGCTGGGGTGGGAGGGACACCTTTAGTTTCCACACCAGGTTACACCCGACCATGTGACGCCCCTGCTACTACAACATGTACTGGGACCAAAAATTCCCCTTTACACCTTAATTAATCTTCTAAGCCCCTGCCTATTCTGTTTATACAATTTTTGGAAAAAGGTCATTATGTTTTCTCGTTTTCCATACTAATTCTTATCCATGCAAATAAAAAAAAATACATTTATAACAACGTAACAAAAGCACCAACGAGCCTCTAAAGCTCTAAATTGTGTGCGAAAATAAACTTCACAAAAATGTGATAACTCCAACAATTTGACCAAAACTAACATCACGAAATGGCGAAAGCACCAACAATTTGATCAAAACTAACATCACGAAATGGCGAAAGCACCAACAATTTGACCAAAACTAACAACCCCAAATGGCCAAAGCACCAGCAATTAGGCTAAACCTAACGCCCGACTACCTGATTCATCGAATTCTGCCCCACGTTTTCAATCGAACGATAAAAAAAATCGCTGATAGCTTGGCATGTACAACAAAAGACACTGTCAACAATAAAAGACAAAATCAATTTCCATTGGACACGCGCCGGTTAAGTAAAGAGGGAGAGAGGAGGAGACGGAGAGGGAGGGAGGAGGAGGAGGGGAGGGAGGGAGGTAATGAGAAGAGAGCGTGGATTACGGGGAGGATGGCATCGATTACGTTAAACTCCACATCAAATTAACTTGACGTAATCGTTTTTTAATCGATTTTCTTACTCGGACCTTAAAAATAGAAGACCTTAAATAAATGGTCTCATGATTGTAGGTTTGCCAAACTGAAAATAGAGGTGCAGTCAAGTTTGGATTAAAGTTAAATGATGCGGGCTGAAACTATTATCATTTGATATGATACGATGTAGATAGTGTAAAAAGGGTAAATTAATATCTACGTGTACGTGTACGTGTACGTGTACGTGTACGTGTACGTGTACGTGTACGTGTACGTGTACGTCTACGTCTACGTCTACGTCTACGTCTACGTCTACGTCTACGTCTACGTTTACATCCACATCCACATCTCTCTCTGTCTCTCTCTCTCTCTCTCTCTCTATATATATATATATATATAAATAAATATATAGGCCTATATATATATAGGCCTATATATATATATATATATATATATATATATATATATATATATATATATATATATATATATATAAAAGACGGTATAACATTGAAGGCTTGTTGTTGAAAAGCGTTATTACAAAATAAAGCGGGAGTGATCTCTTCTAAACTTTCTCTATTACTCTGCGGGGAATGGCAACTCGGGATTGAGACATGATTTTTAATCTATTTTTAATTACTTGAACTTTAAAAATATAATAGAATCGCGTAGAAAAAAAATCGCGCACCACGTGAACGGCAAACAATATGTATATAATAGTGCGGAATATTATTAGTCCATTATACATTGATATTTGTTTTTTTTTTTTAGAAATCGTAAAGTACTACTTCCGCTAAGCGGAAATTATTCAAAGTTTGGCAGAAGGTTAAGAATTAAATGTTTTACTTATACGTGAAATTGCATTTATCTATCTGAAAAAGTAGCCTACTGAGGTGATAGGTGTTTGAAAAACCAAAAGTAGAAGAAGTTCCACTTCCGGTTAGCGGAAATCGCTGAAAAGCTGAAGCAGAACTACAAATTTGATATAATACTTTATATAAAATTTCACCAACCTAGCTGTAACGGTACTCAAGTTATCGTGTTCACAGACATAGACATACACACAAACATACGGCCACAATTGCAAAACTATGTTTTTCCGACTTCGTATTCGAGAAAGTAATAAACCGGAAGTGATCTCCCCTAAACTTTCTCGAATATTCTAATATAAAATTACGAGGGATGGCAACTCAGGATATAGACGATACTTGTTATCCATTTTTAATTATTTAAACTTTTTATAATAGAATAGAATCTCGAAAAAAAAAAAGAATTGAACACCAAGTGAAAAGTTTCCCTTTCTAACCTGACTTGAACTCGGATTCGAACTCGAGACTAACGGGTTAGCAGTCCAGCTCTCTACCGCTAGACCACTCCGTCCCACAACAAGTGAACGCCTAATAAAATGTCTTTGAAAGTACGGGATATTATTAGTACTTTATAAATTTACATGCGTTTTTTGAGAAATCGGAAATAGCGTAAATTAGTACTTCCGGTCAATGGAAATTACTCAAAATTTGATAGAAAGTAGATAGTTAGATCTTTTACTTACGTGTGAAATTTCATGCATCTAAAATAGCACGATTACAATACTTTCTCTATACTTCGTATATACGAGAAAGTACAAAAGAGCAAGATAAGTGATTGCCTCACTGTGTTGGTTGCGACAATGTAGGATTGAAATAAAAAATTATCGACCCCGACGAGACTCGAACTCGCAATCTTCTGATCCGAAGTCAGACGCCTTATCCATTAGGCCATGAGGCCAGATAGTTGTTTATCTTTATATCTAGTCTCAACATTAATAAATGGCGAATTTGTATTTAGGAAATTTGGCCATCCATTAAACCTGGGTACTAGGCTATCACATTCCCAGATATCTTAGGAAATTGGGCCATCTACTAAACCTTTTCACTGTACCTTTACAAGAACAAGAAGTTGTCCAGTGGAGACCAAGAACGGACCGGGGTGAAAAAGTTCAGATGATTCGTCTTTCCAAAGGTCAGGTCAGGGCATGTAAAGGTCAGATGACTTTTAAAGCACAGATGACTTTCAGTAGCTAGAACTTGACCGCTAGCTGGAGGTCTGATTTAATTAGAGCTAAAAAATATATCATTGGGTCCAGGTTATGGTCCGTAGTAGGAATCTATCTTAGAGAGCTCCTCATTTGAGGCGAGTTAGAGTCCTGTCCGCCCCTTAAGACGAGTTAGCGCCCCCGGCCCCCCCTACTGGGGCGAGTTTGAGACCACCCCCCACCTTACTTGATGCGAGTTAGAGTCTACCCCCCCCCCCCCCACATAAGGAGAGTTAGAGCCCTCCCCCTCCCACCACTTGAAGCGAGTTAGACACGGTAAGAAAATCTGGTCTACAAAAAGCCGTTGAGCTGAAACCCCGACACTTGAGCAGATCTCTAGGGGATACAGCAGACGTCAATCTATTCGAGCCCGCCAGCTTCTCGTCCGCTATCTGATGCGTCAACCCTATCTCTTAAAGATGTACATCCCACAGCGCTAAATTAAAAAAAAAACTGGTTCAACCCTATCTCTTAAAGGCGTACATCCCACAGCGCTAAATTAAAAAAAACCTGGTTCAACCCTATCTCTTCAAGACGTACATCCCACAGCGCTAAATAAAAAAAACCTGGTTCAGCCCTATCTCTTAAAGGCGTACATCCCACAGCGCTAAATTTAAAAAACCTGGTTCAACCCTATCTCTTAAAGGCGAAGCACATCCCACAGCGCTAAATTAAAAAAACCTGGTTCAACCCTATCTCTTAAAGGCGAAGTACATCCCACAGCGCTAAATTAAAAAACCCTGGTTCAACACTATCTCTTAAAGGCGTACATCCCACAGCACTAAATAAAAAAACCTGGTTCAACCCTATCTCTTGAAGGCGTACATCCCACAGCGCTAAATTAAAACCCTGGTTCAACCCTATATCTTAAAAGCGTACATCACACAGCGCTAAATTAAAAAAAAAACCTGGTTCAACCCTATCTCTTAAAGACGTACATCCCACAGCGCTAATTTAAAAAAAAAAACCTGGTTCAACCCTATCTCTTAAAGACGTACATCCCACAGCGCTAAATTAAAAAAACCTGGTTCAACCCTATCTCTTAAAGACGTACATTCCACAGCGCTAAATTTAAACAAAAAACTGGTTAGGATTTACTTAGGTCTATATTTTCATCTTACAGAAAGTATGGCTGCTGGTTGCTGCTTGTAGAAGCAAATCTAAGAAAAACAATCTTGGTCTTCTCGTTCCGCTTATAGTGTTGATAACTGCTTTTCGAGGATTCGTTGGGATATGGATATGTGGAATGGATGGGTGCAAGTAAGACCAAAGACCAAGATGAAATACAGGGATGTTGTGTGGGATCCAAAAGACAATGTTTTGTACATGCAGAGTAAAGTAAAGTTTCCCCTTCAAACCTGACGGTCTATGGGGCAAGTGAAGTAGAGTTCACTTGTTTCTGTGACCTCGGCATATGAAGAGATAGTGTGGTCAGCACTATGCCCAGCCGCCTTTACTTTCCCTAACGTGAGTTGGGTACCCATCAGAGTTGGGTGGACTCAGGGACGGTCTACTGACTTGAACCCGGATTCGAACTCGAGACTTACGGGTTAGCAGTCTAGCTCTCTACCGTTAGACCACTCCGTCCCCTTATACATGGAGAGCGCTAGATGAAATATATGGACATTGTGTGGGATCCAAAAGACAATGTTTTGTACACGGAGCTCGCGCTTTACCCCGCTTTATTAGTTCCGGTGTTTGATGAAATAAGCAGATCTGAAGGGGCGCTGTCAGCAACAGGGGTTGGTTTTTTTTCTTCCCGGACTTCTCCCGACTCGGAAATTAGGATGACGAGGAGCTGCGTCGATAATCGTCTGCTTAAGTCTCGTTATCAGGATTGTGGGGGTAGGGGCTAAATCACGGAAAGCCCCCGGTGATGTAATTCTGGCTGAATCAGGTCCCGGCCCTAGAGTGGTGGGGGGTCTTTGGTTTTAGCCCTTGGCTCTTGGTTTAACCCCTCGACCCAGACTGTCACGATAAAGATTTAGTGTTGATCTGTGTTTAAATATCCTGTATGCTTGTTTCACGTCCTGTGGTTATGTACTTGGTTGAGTATAAGCACTATCCGGGTAAAGAAACCTGATGTAAACAATATGTCAAGACATAGTAAAATGCTGTGGCGGAAGTACACATTTACTGCTATGCGATCTTGTCCCCTTACATATATTTTAAAGTCATGTAATCTGTTGTTTCGTCATGTCACCGGTAAGTTGAGTCATATAACTGGTTCGATCAGTCATATAACCGGTCTATAAAGTCAAGCTACTGGTTTTCTCCGCCCCCGTCTAGTTGCCAACCACTTTTCCGAGTTTCCTGCGGAGAAAGCGGAGAGATCTTTTCACGCTTTGAGCACATTTTCATCCCCCTACAATGCTGGGTGGGACATGAAGGGCCCTCTGTTTGCTCGGCCATTTTCTTGTTGTTTCCGCGTAATAAACATTTCTCATTGTAATTTCTCAGGTGCTGGAACCGTACTGATCATCTGGAAGAAATGGGAAAAACAAATTATTGATTGATAATCGACAGTTTAGTATGTTCTTTAAATATGATGTAGCTATGTGATTTACATTGTGAGTTACATTATGTGAGTTACATTAAGTAACTGTTTTCTTTCTCTGTTCGTTTATTTAGATCTTCGTAACAAACTAAAACCTAAAGAGATAACAGGAGTTAATGGGTTTGTTGTGACGGGTGTGGGTGGGTGGAAAGGAAGGAAGGAAGGGGTGGGGTGGGGGGTAGACTCTTGGGAAATTTTCCTCAATTCACAGCCTGGTAAATTCCAGAAAGGAAAATACCCCGGCAGGGTAAACTCCAGGAAACAAGCCCAAGGTTGAAGAAGTTCACCGGCAAGAAAAAATATCCTGAAGGAAATTTTTATCGTCAACACCGGAAGGGATTAGAACCGACGTAATTGGACTTCATTTTTTTTCTTAAACTGAACTCAACTCGGTAATGTGACATTTTTTTATATGGAGCAGAATGTTGCTGTGTCACATTTCCTTACAGAATCACAATTTTCTACTAAACTTGAGTACATCTAAAATGTATATACACCCTGAATCCGACCCGCTGTTGCCATAGCAACACATTTCATGACAGCGCCCCCTACCAGTGATAGACGCAATAGGACAGGTTTTATTTTTTATCTAACATTCCAACCAACATGCAAATATTAATATTTTCCCACGTGATCAGGATCTAGAATTGCGATAGCTCGATCTATTTAACTACAGCGCCCCCTCCTGTCAATGGTCTACTCCAGGCATCCGTCTAATACTAAACATTACTCTAAACTACTCGTCAACTTATTAGGTTTACTCTTGAGGACGAAAGTATATTGATTTAACGTCTATATTTACATCTGGAGCAGTTCATCAGGATTGGTCAAAATTCAGTAAAGTGAAGTATGTTTTAGTGTCAAAACACTCTTTATATTTTTATTGGACAGGCTGGATTTAGGTAGGGGTTGGAGGGGGGGGGGGGGTCTTTAATGAGGCACGTGAGTTGAAAGACCCATTTCTTATGTCGCAGTGACCACATATCACGTTAATCTTAAACAAATATCTCAAGGTCACCACTGATTACAAGGTCACCACTGACCCCGTTCACCACTGACCCCAAGTTCACCACTGACCCCAAGTTCACCACTGACCCCAAGTTGACCATTGACCCCAAGTTAACCACTGACCCCAAGTTAACCACTGACCCCAAGTTCACCATTGACCCCAAGTTAACCACTGACCCCAAGTTCACAATTGACCCCAAGTTAACCACTGACCCCAAGTTCACAATTGACCCCAAGTTAACCACTGACCCCAAGTTCACAATTGACCCCAAGTTAACCACTGGCCCCAAGTAAACTAATGTATCCAAATTAACCACATATGTCGCATTTACCACATACCTACATAAACCACTTTAAAGCATACTACACATTAACCACACATCCTACCATCTAACAACGTATTTAAACTGAGCAACAACAGACAGAACTTTGCGTCTAAAATAAATGATTTGATCAAACATGTAATTTCATCATGCAGCATTACAGTCCATTACCCCTAATTAAATTTCCCAATCAATATAGTTTAATTCTATACTCCAGTGTCACGTACAATTATTCTTTCATATAAAAAGCGACAGACCTACATGTAAAATAATTTTTATTGCGAAATATTGAATAAACTTTTATTGATAAACTGACGTCATACGATTCTTTAAAAAAGAATCAATACAGTAAATATTAAATGTAAGCAGTGAGCACGTGATATAAACAGAAATCACGTGACATAAACAGCAAACACATGACACAGTGTTGACAAACTCTCATATAAAATTTCCAAACATCATTAATGAACTATTAAACAAATTTAGAAACTTAAAAGAAATCAGTCCATTAGAAATGGGTCAAAGTTGACTTGTATAACTTGACAACAAACCCACAGTCAGACGGTCACTGTAAGCTAAGAAACAAGTTAATAAAAAGTCTAGTGACAATTTAAGCGCAATTTCCTTATGTTATCCTGTAATTTAAATGTTTTTTTTGTTACCGAACGAAAGGATATTTTTGAAAACTTTCTTCAGCAATATTGTTCTAAATTGGTAAATTAATCGATTGGTAAATGTTTCAAGTCGCTAAGTGGTGTGGTTGCCGAGATATGGGCCAAAAACTGCATTTTTTCGAGTTCTTTTGGCTTTTCCGGGAAATCCAGGAAGGAATTCCGGGAATTTTTTTGGCCCACAATCATCCTCGGAAGTTGCTTAACATATTTGCTTTTGGAACTAGTCCTCGATATTGCTTCGCTGAGGAGGAGATACGACTTAAATCTGCGGACACACATCCACCCATCCTTGACGAGTTAATAAGCGCAATAGTCCAGTATGGAAATTGCGCTAAAAACTTGTAACAAGCACAAAAAGTTTGATTTTAATGTGATTTCAAATTCAATTAAATTGATAGAAACTAACAAACTACAAGATCTGACAAGACATCCACAGAAAAACAACAAAAAAGACGAACACAAAAAGCTAACAAGCTTGGAATTCAGTAACCGTGAACGTCATACTGTCCTCCCTATCTCAAGCGTCTAGTCGATGTTCATCGACCGCCTCAATGGATCATCGACCGATTACACCCCCCCCCTTCCCCCGTCCTATGTGTAGCTGAAGCTGATGACAGATATTTGACAGGCGCATCACATATATAGATGAAATACAGCTATGTGACAGTCTCGCCAATGCAGTAAATTAAATCTCGCAGCAATCAATGCAAACGGCTCGTATGATCGTTCGACGGTTTAAAAAAAAGATGAAATTACATTCTATTATTGCTGTTCAAAGAGGGAATCATTTGTATTTTTTGTCCTCCAAGTTTTTAGCGCTTCTGTATAGAGTGGTATAGGTGAGAAACGTGCGAGGTCTGAGATCGATGATCTTGTATTGATTGGTACACGATTTTTAAAATCCAGATTTACTCAAACAAGTATATCACATACCACATTAACCACATACTACATAAACCATATAACCCACATTAACCACGTACCACATTAACCATACAGCACAAACCACATACCACATTACCTTGTGTTATTTTGAGCCTCTCTAGAGGTGTAACCCATGAACACTACATCCTTCCTAACCCATCCACACAAAAAGTATTGAGTCAGCAAAACCATATGACGACATAAGACTGAATTATTATGTCTAGACACCCTATCCTGTGCATATTGCAGGTTGAATTATGTCTAGACACCCTATCCTGTTCACATTGCATGTTGAATTATGTTTAGACACCCTATCCTGTTCACATTGCAGGTTAAATTATTCTGTCTAGACAACATATCCTGTGTATATTGCAGGTTGAATTATTCTGTCTAGACAACATATCCTGTGCATATTTCAGGTTGAATTATGTCTAGACACCCTATCCTGTGCATATTGCAGGTTGAATTATTCTGTCTAGACACTCAATCCTGTGCATATTGCAGGTTGAATTATTATGTCTAGACACCCTATCCTGTGCAAATTGCAGGTTGAATTATGTCTAGACACCCTATCCTGTGCATATTGCAGGTTGAATTATTCTATCTAGACTCCCCATCACGTGCATATTTCAGGTTGAATTAACGATCGTCCATCTGTATCTGATCGTGTGGGATATTGCGTGCAGCAACAAAACAGAACAATTTTCTGTGATCAATAATTTATATTGAACGATTGTCATTAAATTGAACAGTTGAACAATTGAGTTCAACACTCGCCACACAACGATAGCGAGCATGAAGTTGGCGGTGTATAACCTTATGACATCATATTGCTTTCAACCAGTAGATTATTTGTTTAATTTTAATGTCTTGTCGGTGCTAAAGCTCATTGGACCACGCCACAAAATCACCTTAGCTCATGATGCAACATGGACGGCGACCACAGAAGGAACATGCCCAGCCCACGGCCCGACATTCACCCATGCTATCAAGGCAGCTCCTAGGGGCAAGCCTTAACAATCCACATCCGCGCTTGCTATGACGGTTTCTGTTGTTTCTGGAACTGACCGAAATAAACGATTACACGACCGTACTAAATAGGAAGAGAATTAACAAAATAACTCAACCGAAAATAAACCTATTACACGCAATAGTCAATTCAGAGGCTAATGAAACAAAAAAAATATTAATAATAAGCTGGATGTAAGAGAATTTATCAGCGAGCAATACTTTTATTTTAGGAAGAAATTTAATTTAATTTTTCTTATTTTCAATGCATTTAAAAGCTTACTCGTTAAATTGTGTTTTAAATTTGTTATACTTTCTACTTTTTAGTAGTTGGTTACAGTGGCGTATCGAGGTCGGGTGTCACCCGGTGCGGCACTTAAGGGTGTCACCCTCCCAGATACGTAGCGACCCTTCCCGGCGCCCGGGGACAAACTTTCAATTAGGCGCGCTCTCTGGATCAACCTTTCAATTTTCGATTGCACCCCCCACCTCTCAAACTTTCGATGTGCCCTCCCCCTCATCCACCCTTGTCGGGATTTGTTAAATTTGCTCTTAAAAGACTATTTAACACTCGAATTAATCACTGAATTAAGTGGAATTATAATTTTTCTCTATATATTTTGCTATTTTTTGCCTAAGTGTCACCCCACTAAATGGTGTCACCCGGTGCGATCCGCACCCCTCGTCCCCCTCTCGCTACGCCACTGGTTGGTTATTAATACAACTAAAAATCTTTGCTTTCAAACTCGAAAAGCAATTAGTGACCACTAATAGACAATTATCTGCCATTTCTTATAAAGTCAGTTGACGACATCAGGGCTAGAAACCAGTCAGCCGTGACCAACAGTTCACGGTCGACTAGCTTCACGAGCAATCACTATATAGTACTTCATTTTTAATGAATAGTCTAATGACTAATTAGATTAAAATGTAGATATTTTTGCATTGTCGTCGGAGATTAATTTATCTGTCGGATGTACCACGAATCCACAAATAAAAAAATACTTAAAAAAAAACTTTAAAAAAAAAACACGTTTTTCTTGTGGACTAAAAAGTAGAAAATAAATTTTTCTTCCGACCCTAGGGGATCTACCAATGACTGCTCGTAGATTTTGTTCATACATTTGATGACAAAAAACGTGGGTACGTTCACCATCAAATTTCCCGACCCATCTGCCCGACCCACGTTTTTTGTCATCAAATGTATGAACAAAATCTACGAGCAGTCATTGGTAGATCCCCTAGGGTCGGAAGAAAAATTTATTTTCTACTTTTTAGTCCACAAGAAAAACGTGGTTTTTTAAAAAGTTTTTGAAGTATTTTATTTTTTCCTTTTTAGTCCGTTGCTACACATGAAAAACGTGGTTTTTAAAAAGTTTTTTTATATAGTTTATTTTCTACTTTATCTAATGACTTGATTAAGTATGACTTGACTAAGTGTTTTTAAATACACGGACTACAAATCTTGAGCGACCGATACGCTTTAAACAGAGAAGGGGCGTAATTTAATTAAGCCTACATGCCGTGACCAGGATTCGAACCTGGGTTGTCGCGGCCACAACGCGAAGTACTAACCACTATACGATCACGGCCAGCGCGCTCACATCGATTGAGGCCGAAGTAACTGTGTCAATAGGCATCCAGTCTTGTCGGTATCTTTGGAAATTATGTCCTCAATTTTATGGTCCTTAGGGCGTAATTTAATTAAGCTAATTTAGGTCTCTAATTGCTAGTTTTTATGATTGCATCTGAAATTGTTAGGCGAAAATAGCCTGCATGCCAAATTTCAGATGTCTAGAGCAATCAGAAGTGGGCTAATTTTCGTTGTCAATTTTAACAACAAACCCACAAACAAACAAATAAACGCGAAGCTGAGTTAAGAAAAACGTGTTAAAATAACCAGACTGACACTTTAAACTAAATAAAAGCGCATAAAAAACTAAGAGTGTACGACAGCTTCAAGGTTTTGAATAAAAGTGTGCTACTGTTTGCTTATAAGATGCCCTCCTTCCCCTCCTTTATTAGCACGATACGTAGATTTAGTAGTAACACATGAATGTGCGGCCTCGTGGCCTAATGGATAAGGCGTCTGACTTCGGATCAGAAGAATGCGAGTTCGAGTCTCGCCGGGGTCGGCAATTTTTAAAACTCCTTCACGGAAAGCAACCACACAACCTTGATATGGCTGTTTGTTACTCGACCTTTTTTTTTTTATAAAGATTGGATGTTTAAATTTATTACTTAAGTAACAAAGCCGTGTCCATAATTTATATGTTTAAACGACCCTTTAAAGTCGTTGAATTAAAAAAAAAGTATAATTTAAGTTGTGCGTGCTGGGGTTGCTGAAGGAAATGATACGTTAACCCTCTCACTGCGAACACAGAAATAATGTATAACTTTTGGCGGAGGGGGAGGGGGGTCAAAACGAGGACCTCTCATTGGTCTATATTGTTGTAGTAAGCAAGGGTAGACCTTGGATTATAAGACACATGTCAGGATTTAGTTCACAATCAGAGTTTCTTTCAGGCATCTCTTCGGGACATTGACCTTCACCTTTTCCCGACACGAACGAAATATAATTTTTTACGGAAAATGTATACGCAAAGAAACACTGTTCACAAGGAAAGAAATTCGTCAGCATTCTAATGTCAATTAAAGAGATGTATTAATAGTCACTATTATGTACGTAGCCTGTTGTCATTGAAATATACGAATGAAATAAACGAATGCATGGCAGTACTAACTGGGAAAAGATAAACTGAAACGAAACAATGCAGCATATTTAGGGGATACTAAAGCAAATTTAAAAAGCATCTATATATAATTCTCTTCTTGGAGACAAAAAACATCAAGCTGTAAGCGCGCCGAGCAGTCCCCTCTTTTCCTCTCTAGGCATATCACAACCACCCCCACATGGTCTGGTGAGCTGTGGTTCACACTAAATGTTTAGATTCACAGAGCCGGGTTTAGAGATGCCTATTAGGGGCAGATAATTTAGTTTGAAACGATCAGTAGTTTGCGATGAGAATTTTTTATCCGGTGTTTCTTTCAGATTTTCTAGATCATCTGGGGTGCTGGGGGTGGGGATGTTAGATGTTCTGGGGTGCTGGGGGTGGGGATGTTAGATGTTCTGGGGTGCTGGGGGTGGGGATGTTAGATGTTCTGGGGTGCTGGGGGTGGGGATGTTAGGTGTTCTGGGGTGCTGGGGGTGGGGATGTTAGATGTTCTGGGGTGCTGGATGTGGGGATGTTAGATGTTCTGGGGTGCTGGGGGTGGGGATGTTAGATGTTCTGGGGTGCTGGGGGTGGGGATGTTAGATGTTCTGGGGTGCTGGGGTGGGGATGTTAGATGTTCTGGGTTGCTGGGGGTGGGGATGTTAGATGTTCTGGGGTGCTGGGGGTGGGGATGTTAGGTGTTCTGGGGTGCTGGGGGTGGGGATGTTAGATGTTCTGGGGTGCTGGGGGTGGGGATGTTAGATGTTCTGGGGTGCTGGGGGTGGGGATGTTAGATGTTCTGGGGTGCTGGGGTGGGGATGTTAGATGTTCTGGGGTGCTGGGGGTGGGGATGTTAGATGTTCTGGGGTGCTGGGTGTGGGGATGTTAGATGTTCTGGGGTGCTGGGGGTGGGGATGTTAGATGTTCTGGGGTGCTGGGGTGGGGATGTTAGATGTTCTGGGTTGCTGGGGGTGGGGATGTTAGATGTTCTGGGGTGCTGGGGGTGGGGATGTTAGGTGTTCTGGGGTGCTGGGGGTGGGGATGTTAGATGTTCTGGGGTGCTGGGGGTGGGGATGTTAGATGTTCTGGGGTGCTGGGGGTGGGGATGTTAGATGTTCTGGGGTGCTGGGGTGGGGATGTTAGATGTTCTGGGGTGCTGGGGGTGGGGATGTTAGATGTTCTGGGGTGCTGGGGGTGGGGATGTTAGATGTTCTGGGGTGCTGGGGGTGGGTATGTTAGTTGTTCTGGGGTGCTGGGGGTGGGGATGTTAGATGTTCTGGGGTGCTGGGGGTGGGGATGTTAGATGTTCTGGGGTGCTGGGGGTGGGGATGTTAGATGTTCTGGGGTGCTGGGGGTGGGGATGTTAGATGTTCTGGGGTGCTGGGGGTGGGGATGTTAGATGTTCTGGGGTGCTGGGGGTGGGGATGTTAGATGTTCTGGGTTGCTGGGGGTGGGGATGTTAGATGTTCTGGGGTGCTGGGGGTGGGGATGTTAGATGTTCTGGGGTGCTGGGGGTGGGGATGTTAGATGTTCTGGGGTGCTGGGGGTGGGGATGTTATATGTTCTGGGGTGGTGGGGGTGGGGATGTTAGATGTTCCGGGGTACTGGCAAGTTGTAGAATTTAATGCTGGGGGGGGGGAGGCGGACACTGGTAAAAGTATATGTTTTCTATATAAATTCCATTTGGTAGACTTAATTAAGTGATAAATTCGAGTGCTAAAATGTCTTTAAGAACAAATTTAACAAATCCCGACAAGGGTGGAAAGGGGGGGGGGGATGCAAATCGAAAATTGAAAGTTTGTCCCCAGGCGCCGGGAAGGGTCGCTACGCCTCTGGTGGGGGGGGGGGGGGTGATACCATTAAGTGCCGCACCGGGTGACACCCGACCTCGCTACGCCACTCTCTTTCACTCTCCCTCATTAGCACAATATATTCATTAAAAATCTACTACGTCATCATTATAAGCATTCATTGCGGCCTCGTGGCCTAATGGATAAGGCGTCTGACTTCGGATCAGAAGATTGCGAGTTCGAGTCTCGTCGGGGTCGATAATTTTTGTTTACTTTTTAATGGGCGGCCATCACTCGACACATTATCCAGCTCTTCCTAATCATTTGGTTTTTTTTATATAAAGATCGGAAGTTTAAATTTATTACGTACGTAACATAGCCGTGTCTATTATTTATTTATTCTAACTACCCTTGTAAATCGGATCAGAAGATTGCGAGTTCGAGTCTCGTCGGGGGTCGTTGTTTTTTTTTTCTTTTTCAAAAGAGCTACAACACAACCAAGACGGATAAGAAACTGATGCCGTTTCTATGGCTTCTTATTCGATACATTTTTTCCAGCTGTTTCTAATCATTTAGTTGTTTTTCTTTTTAAACATCGGCTGTCTGAATCTATTCCTAAAGTAAAGAACGCCCCCATCCCATAAGTTAAATATTTAAACGACCCTTGTAAATCGTTGAATTAAAAAAAAAATTTAAAGCTGTGTGCGCTGGGTTTGCTGAAGGAAATGAAACGTTAACCCGCTCACCGCGAACACAGAAATAATGTATATTTTTCGGCACATACCGGGGTTGGGTGGGCGGAGGGGGGGGGGTCTACAACCAGGATCTCTCATTGGTTGGTCGATATTTAGCAAGCGTAGATCTGGTATTTTAAAATACATGTCACGATTTAGGTCAGAGTTTCATTCAGGCATCTATTCTGGACATTGCCCCCCCCCCCCCCCCCCGCCCGAAGCACCTCCCTCTCCCGGACCCGAACGTAATATAATTTATATGGATAATATTTACTTTTACCAGTGTTCGCCTCGGAAATTTTGTCTGCCCCTCCTCCACCCCCCCCCCCCCCCCGACGGAAAAAATAAAGTCTGAAAGAAACACTGTATGCGAGAAAGTAAATAAACCGGAAGTGATCTCCCCTAAACTTTCTTGAATATTCTTATATAACGCTACGGGGGATGGCACTTTTAAAAGACAGTATAACATTGAAGGCTTATTATTGAAAAGCGTTATTACAAAATAAAGCGGGAGTGATCTCTCCTAAACTTTCTCTATTACTCTGCGGGGAATGGCAACTCGGGATATAGACATGATTTTTAATCCATTTTCAATTACTTAAACTTTTAAAAATAGAATAGAATCTCGTAGAAAAAAGAATTGCGCACCAAGTGAACGCCAAAAACCTGTGTATAACAGTGAGGAATATTATTAGTACTTTATAAATTTACATGCATTTTTTTTTAGAAATCACACACACACACAGACAAACGGACAAGATTGCAAAATTATGTTTTTCCGACTCATGGAGGTGTAAAACGTCAAGTTTTGCACAAATCTCGATTTTTTTTTTGCACGACTACAATACTTTCTCTATGCTTCGTATACGAGAAAGTAAAAAGGCACAAATTTTCCGCTCTATTATAGTCACACTGTTTACGTTCATTTGGTGCGCAATTTTTTTTTCTTTCTGCGTAATTTCATTGTTTAAAAAAAAAAATAAGCAGTTAAAAAAATCAACAAAAAACATTGCTATAGCACCGGAAGTGGCATCTTCCTAATATTGTATTAGAAAATACGAAAAGTATATTAGACATTGAACCAAATTTTATTAAGGGTACATAAGATAAATACTTTTAAAACGAAGGCCTCGTGGCCTAATGGATAAGGCGTCTGACTTCGGATCAGAAGATTGCGAGTTCGAGTCTCGTCGGGGTCGGTTAGATTTTTTCCCACAACATAAAGGGTTAAAATCTGACTGATTGTTTTTGTTTTTCACAAACGCTTTTAATTGTTCAGTGTAGAATTCTACTCATCACGCTAATTTTTTAGGTATTCTATTAGAAAACTTTGACAAAATGAACACATACATTTTTGAAATATCTATATATATATAATTCTCTTCTTGGAGACGCTAGAAAACAAGCTGTAAGCGCGCTCCCTACCACCCCCACCCCTACATGGTCTGGTGAGCTGTGGTTCACGCTAAATGTTTACAATCATAGAGCCGGGTTTAGTGACTGCTATTAGGGGCAGATAAATTAGTTTGAAACGATTTTAAACTTAGGGGAGGTAACTAAGATGAGGCTGCTTTCACGGGGGGATGGAAGGTAGTGGTTGGGGAAAGGGGGGGGGGGTTATCGTCCTTAACGAGCTACTGATAGTGTTTTAAAGCAAATATATTCAGTGGCAGCATTGGTACTGTCGAATTCACAAATTATGAATTACTGAAAAGTAGAAAATAAAACAACTAAATAACGACGTATCATACGCCGCTGGTCGGCTCGTATATTTTATTACAGCTTAATTCAGTCGTCTTTTGGTTCCCCACACAAATGACTGATCCCAATGCATTTAAGTTATTGTTCTACGAGCTTTAGCTCTTGATTAAGCTGGACTGTATTCATATTAAATTCATTAAGCTAATTAATGCATTCATGCTATATTCATTAGGCTAATTAATATTTTCAATATTAATGCCTGTCTTAATGAATGACAATCTAAAAAAAAATATGGCGTTGGAAAGCAAGAATGGGATGGTGATTGTTGTGTCTTGGTCGTGGTTTAACCACACTATTCTACATCTACAACTACGGGAAATACTTGGATGTACTGTAGGGCCCTATTAAAATGTATTTTAGTGTCGTTTTGGGTAGGCATACTGCTACCATAAGTACACAGTGTTTCTTTCAGACTTTTTTCTTCCAGAAATTTTATTGTCTAAAATATCCGGGGGGGGGGGGGGGGGAGGGCGGACACTGTTAAAAGTATATATTTTCTATATCAATTCCATTTCGTTCGGGGGGGGGGTAGACTTTCTTCGAGGGGGGGGGGGGGGGGGAGAGCCACCGAAGAGATGTCTGGAAGAAACTCTGTAAGTACAATAATGTTCTTTTGGGTAGACCTATTTTTTGGTAGGCCTACTGGTATATCAAGTACTATAATGTTCTTTTGTGTAGGCCTACTGCTATCATAAGTACTTGGGTAGGCCTACTGGTATATCAAGTACCATAATGCACTCTTGTATAAGCCTACTGATATCGCAAGTACATTTGGTACTACTGCTACCACAATGGTCAGACAAGTTTATTTAACTGCCAATTTGTCTTAAAATGTCTAACTTAAGGGTTTTTAAAAAAAAATAATTCATTTATCAGATCTATACATTTTTATAGACTTTCACGTCAACTGGTATAAAATTTTGTTTAAATACAGCTCATTTAGGCCTACAGTTGCGGAAAAAAAATCCAATTTTAAAATAAGTTCTACATTTAAACATGTACCGACTCCCATTTTTGTTGCTTAACAATCTTTGTTCAAAAATATGTATCGTTTTTAAAATAAAACCCAACTGTTTAAATAATTAGATCTATATAATGAAGGAAAATTAAATCGAATTACTAAAGCAATTAGATCTAGATCTAATTCAACAATAACCCCCCCCCCCCCTAAAAAAAACCAAAAAAAAAAAACAAAAACAAAACAATTCACACACATGGAGAAAAAGGCGGGAAAAATACTAGAAAGAAATGATGAGTTTTCTCCGCTTGCCAGATATTGTCCGGTGTCAAATGTTAGGGGAGGGGCTAACAAAAAAACGGTCGTCAATTTGTTATGAGTGGTGGATGAGGTTCCCGTGGAAACGCAAACTGCTGATTCTTGGAGTCCGTGGGATCGATTCGACTCCATATTGATTGGCTGAGGTTCTGAAGCACGCGCTGCGGTAACTAGGGCAAGCGGTGCAGACACAGAAAGGCGCCGGAAAAAAGAATTCTGTTCTTGACAAAATTTTGAAATCAGAAAAAAAAACTGTATTTAAAAATGATGCAGTATTTAATACACCAAAAAAGGCTCCCTAAATTTTAATATATATTTTTTTTGTAAATATATAAATGGTTTAACAAAATATTGCGGGAAAATTTTCAGTGAGTTGCGTCGTTGGTCGACACCGTAGAATCGGGCCGATGCCGGTGCGGTCTGAAATCAGAGTTTTAAGATGTGTTAATGAAAGCTACGGCAAGGGAAGTAAACCTTTTTATATGTTGCTTTTTCTCCATGGTTGGCATTAAATCAGTAACAAAACATGCCACAGTGCTACAACAGCCAATAAAGTTGCATTCTTTTAGACCAGCGGTCAATAGCTGGCCGGATATTCCATAAAGGTAAGATACATATTTCTTAACATGATTTTTATTCTTCAGCTGAAACCATAGCTAAGTTGTTTCATTTTATGTTTTTATATTTAACAATTAACTAATGATGGTAATATTTTCAATTCCTTCTAATTTCAAGTCTGAAAAAAATGATTAAAATAATATCATAACGTGCAGCTTTTCTTTGATGACTAGAAAAAACACCTGTAATAGTTTATACCGCCTACTTGCAGTTGATGAGTTATGAACTCAATCGATCTGGTATCAAACAGGTTGTAATACGGTGTCTTGGAGCCTGAAAATATTGTTTTAATTAAGTTTGATTTCAACTCAGGAGTCAGCATCGTTGTAGCGGCTCGCCTTACCACTTATGTCATAAATATTAGAAACGTTCACTTTTTTTTGTTGTGTTCGATGAGTAAGCAGCTTCGTATCGCGCGTGTTTCGTGTCGCGTGAGTCAGGAAGGTCATGGGTCATGCAGCAATTGTTCACGACCTGCGGAATTCGATCTCAATTAGAGCGCGTTTTTTTTTTCAAAGGGCTATAGTGGAAAGTGTTGGGTATTTTGTGGGTCGTAGTGGAAAGTGTAGGGTATTTTGTGGTTTATAGTGGAAAGTGTTGAGTGATTGGAAAAGTGAAACTATCGAGCGTCTGAGTTGCATAATGAATATTAGGAATGCATGTTTCTGAATTATCAAGAATAGTCAGGAAATTTAACCATACCGTATTTATCAGGAGTATAGTGAATGTTTTGAACACCGAAATGACCCAGAGTTTCAGGAACTTTTAAAATGTCATGAAAGAGGAATATTGGGAAAATGTATTAAATATCAAAATTACCTGGAATATCATCCTTAATAAAATTGAGTATCAACGATGAAGGATTTACTGGGTTTCTTTAAAATACCTAAAGGATTTTTACAAACGCATGATATTTAAATAAAGCAGGAAATACGTTAAAAGTAATTTTGATAAATTATTTAGTAAAAAAAGTATGTATAATTAGATTCTTGTGAAAACTTAATTTTCTTAAGATGACATTATAAGCCCGTATAACTAGCTTAAAATTTACATAGAAATTTAATTTAATTTAGTTACTTCTAGGTATTTGAAGTTTTAAAAAGTAAGATCTATGATATTTCATACATAAAAACACTAATCACCTCTATTTTCAAAGGAAGAAATTAAATCCCATAACGGTATTTATTTAAAATGTTGATATTAATAGCTTTGTGAATCGTAGAAAAGCAATGTCTCAAATACAATTGTCATTGGGTGGTTTTGTTTATCGTGCTACTGCCAAGCAACGCGCCATTAAAATGTTTCTGCTAGGCCGTTTCAGAGATATAAAAAATCGCATGACATCCACTTGAAAACCTTCAGCAACCCAACAACAATCGCTTTAAAAATGTGCGCCGTTCTTAGGTTGGGATCAATTCTTCCAAGGCCTGCTCGGGGTTTTAAAAACCGGCACCGTGATTCACATCTGCTCAAAGCGGTGACCTCCAGATGACCTTGGGCATGTGCTGCTCTGATGGGTCGCCCCTCCCCCTGTTATCTGTTTGAATATTGATAGCAGCCCTTGATCCTTAGTGTGTGGATGGGTAGGGGGGGCGGGGGTGTAAATAAAGAATCTGGAAATACAGCCTACATTTGATGTGGTAGCCTTATTTGCTAGAACAGATTTGATGCGGTAGTTCAATAAAGGGGTTTGCAGACTATTGAAGCCGAATGCTACTCTTACGGCTTGTTCAATATCAAAGTTGTTTTACCTTTATTTTCTCAGCTCACTTCGCGTATTCATTCATAAAACTAAGTTCCCCTCTCACGTCTTTCATCACAAGGCTAAGCTCCTCTCTTACGTCTTTCATCACAAGGCTAAGCTCCTCTCTTACGTCTTTCATCACAAGGCTAAGCTCCTCTCTTACGTCTTTCATCACAAGGCTAAGCTCCTCTCTTACGTCTTTCATCACAAGGCTAAGCTCCTCTCTTACGTCTTTCATCACAAGGCTAAGCTCCTCTCTTACGTCTTTCATCACAAGGCTAAGCTCCTCTCTTACGTCTTTCATCACAAGGCTAAGCTCCTCTCTTACGTCTTTCATCACAAGGCTAAGCTCCTCTCTTACGTCTTTCATCACAAGGCTAAGCTCCTCTCTTACGTCTTTCATCACAAGGCTAAGCTCCTCTCTTACGTCTTTCACCACAAGGCTAAGCTCCTCTCTTACGTCTTTCATCACAAGGCTAAGCTCCTCTCTTACGTCTTTCATCACAAGGCTAAGCTCCTCTCTTACGTCTTTCATCACAAGGCTAAGCTCCTCTCTTACGTCTTTCATCACAAGGCTAAGCTCCTCTCTTACGTCTTTCATCACAAGGCTAAGCTCCTCTCTTACGTCTTTCATCACAAGGCTAAGCTCCTCTCTTACGTCTTTCATCACAAGGCTAAGCTCCTCTCTTACGTCTTTCATCACAAGGCTAAGCTCCTCTCTTACGTCTTTCATCACAAGGCTAAGCTCCTCTCTTACGTCTTTCATCACAAGGCTAAGCTCCTCTCTTACGTCTTTCATCACAAGGCTAAGCTCCTCTCTTACGTCTTTCATCACAAGGCTAAGCTCCTCTCTTACGTCTTTCACCACAAGGCTAAGCTCCTCTCTTACGTCTTTCATCACAAGGCTAAGCTCCTCTCTTACGTCTTTCATCACAAGGCTAAGCTCCTCTCTTACGTCTTTCATCACAAGGCTAAGCTCCTCAAGTTTCTTCCATTGTTCATTACTCATCTTAGCGTAGCCTCATATTTTGCCACATATTTAGCCACATATTTAGCCACATATTTAGTCACATATTTAGTCACATGTTTAGCCACATGTTTAGTCCCATATTTAGCCCCATATTTAGCCACATATTTAGCCACATGTTTAGTCCCATATTTAGCCCCATATTAAGCATCTGATTTAATCTCTAAGTTAGCGTCTATTATAACCAGATCTAGCCCAAAATTCAGCCTCAGGTTAGCTTTAGACCTATTCTTGAAGTTAGCTTCAGATATAACTTTAGCCTCAAAATTAAGTCCAGATTCAGCAACAAATTTAGCCTCAGATTTAGTAACACATTTAGCTTTAAAATTAACTCAGATTTAATCTCATTCTCAGATATAGTTACAGATTTAGCCTCGAATTTTCCATTAGATACAGCTTCATTTACCCTCAAATTTAACTCCATATTTAGCCTCAGATTTAGCCTCACATTCACCTCCAGAGTTAGCATCAAATTTAGCCTCAGACAGTTCAGATTTAGCTTCAAAATTAAAATTCAGATTTAATCTCATATTTAGCCTCAGATATAGTTACAGATTTAGCCCCGATTTTTCCTCAGATATAGCTTCAGATTTACCCTCAAATTGAACTCCATATTTAGCCTCAGATTTAACCTCCACTCTAACCTCTACACACCATCCTCCCCTCACCTCCCCCACCCGACATCTTGTAAACATGATCCCAACATTTTTACTAAGACAGACATTGATCGATCTCTTTCTCTCCGTGCGGTGTGTTGACACTCCTGTCCTTATGAGGATCCGATGACAAGCTAAGATGCAGCCTTCAAAGCTTCATTGGCCCGTCTTGCTATGCTTTGCTAATTATGATTTAATTTTTAAAAATTGTAATTTGATAAGTTAAAAAAAAAGAGTGTGCTATGAGTGTAAAGATTCACAGATCAATGTTTTGTGAGCGGAATGTTATAATGTTAATGAAAAGTAAAGTAAGAAAATAGTAGAGAAACTTGCAGGGGCGGAACTACAGTGCCGCCAGACCCCGCAATGCGGGGGGGGGGGGGCAGGCCGTTTAGGGGCCCAAAGCCGACCATGATCAATTTTTTTTATAGTTAAAGAATAATTTTCTTGTAAAAAAAACAAACAGATCTACTACAGTTGTGATGTACTGCAGTATCTTCCATGACTTATTTCCCTTTTTTTTTAAATAGTCAAATACGTGTGTTCTTAAAAAAACTTTAAATAAATTTGCACTAAACAAATTAAAAAGCAATTACATCTCTAAATTATTATTTTTTAAAATACATAATAAAGAATGAAATAGTAAAAAAGGAAATGTATTAAAAACTAATAATATAAATACAATTTTTTTTTAAATAAACATAAGGCGAGAAACCATTACACATACAAAGCTTTCTTGCTTCATATTCTTTTGACCGACTTGTTAGTTAGGAAACATTATGTCAAACATTGAAACAAAGAATTTCAAAACAGATTAATAGCACTTACACATGATGTGTTGTTGCTATATTATGTTTTAATTAAATAAAAACTAAGAACTTTTAATTTTTAAAATTTCGAACAAGCCCGAATTGAGTATTCTATGTTCGTATTTTGGTATATATATATATATATATATATATATATATATATATATATATATATATATATATATATATATATATATATATATATATATATATGGGGCCAAAAAATGTTTTTGCGGGGTGGCCCAATTTTTCTAGTTCCGCCACTGGAAACTTGGCGTACATGAGAATCACAATTTTCCCCATGTTTTGATCTATTTTGTTTTACAGAGCAATAGCGTAGCTGTTATAAGTTATTACATAAATCTTATATATTTTCTAAATATAAAATGAAATACATAGTGTAAAGCCTTACAGTAGTGCCCGAAGGCCATTTACCCGAATAGACAACTGCCGAAAATATATTAATCTTGAGTATTGAAACTTATTTGTCCATTTTGTTCATTATAATTTTTTTCCGTTTTCGTTTTGGGTTTAAAGAGAGTATGTCATACAAAATGTGGGATAAATGAACGAAATAATTGATATTTGTTTGATTTTTTAAACTATTAAAGCTTATAAAATACAATTTTATTTTGCATTGCTTATACAATTCAATTTCGTTATAAAATAATTCCGCTACTACATTGTCTATACAAGGTGTGTTGAGCTGAAATTAAATACAAGCGACTCTACTCAACAAGTTAAGTCATCTGCAACATGATCAGCACACATCATGGCTTAACAAGGAAAATCAATCGAAGGCGTCTATGTTTACTGTAAAACAACGCTGTTTCCTAGTGTACTAAATGTGTTATCACCACCTCAACACGTCGATTACACAACCACATTTAAAAAATATTTTTTTTGCTGTCTCCATCGTATCATTTAAAAATAATATTTAATTTTGTATTAAATAAATCTTCACCAAGTGACATATTGTCATGTCTTATTGATTGGCATGTATTATGACATTTATTAAAGAAAAAGCTAATTCTTTTTTTTAAAACACCTATATACCGCAATAATTTTAAAAATAAAAGCTCTGTCTTAAAAAATATGATTAAATATCTGTTTTTTTTAATGCTTAAAATTGTTTTAATTATTAAGATATGAAATAAAAAAAATCATTAATAACTTTTTCAGGATAAAAATAATATTTGATCTATAACTTTTCCGGCTAGCGGCATTTGGGCATGTGGGTTTTGGGTTTTTTTGCCAAGCGGATTTTTAGGTTTGGATACCGTTTTGTTAAAACTGCTCGGATTATATACCCTTGGCGTTGAAATAACACTCTTTGTCTATTTTGATATTACATGTCTAAAAGACACTTATAAAATATCATAATGTTCTCTGTAAAAAACGCACATATAAAATTTCCTTATCTGTGCTGTCAAAGACAGAATTTCCTTATCTGCTCAGACAAACGCAGAATGTCCTTATCTGCGCTAAGAGCTACGTGTATATTGTTCTTATCTAAGCCGTGGTAGCTTCACCGACTTTTTGGTGGCGATCACAGGGGAGATAATTATTGATCTACGCCTGGACACCCCCACCTCCCCGTGCAGCAGCTGTCCGGTGAACGCCCGACCCTGGTGCGAAGACTGACCCCCGGGCCAGCAAGGCGTCGGTACATATCCGGGAGTTAGCCCGTGCTCTGTCCTGGCAAGACTCTATGACGTAAACCTCCCCACCCTCCTGACCTTTCCCCCACACCCACGGTTAATCTCACTCTGAAGTCTGGACATTAACACGCTAATCTCCCCTAGGAAGTTCAGACTGCCATATTAATCCCTCCGCACTTGACAATGGAACAGTTTAGTTCTTCACATCTACGCCGATGAGCACTATATCCATACTATTATCAGAAACATATAGGTCGTTTTGTGTGTGTTTGTGGGGGGGGGGTGAGGTGAAGGCGGCACTGTTTTAAACATCTAAGTGGTGTGGGGGGAGTGGAGGTTGAGTTGTAGAGCTCTGAACTACTCGCCGGAAAGTCTCTAGTTCGAACCACGGTCCACCCAGCTCATTAGAGAAAGCAAAGGCGGGTGGGTATAGCGCTAACCATACTATCGTTACATGGATCGTTCGTTCTGAAAAGTAAACTTTACCTAGTGTAGGAGGGCTTATAAATTATAAAAAAACCTCTTAAACACGGATGTAGCAAATCTACAACAATCTACTTGGGTACCCGACCGCGGCACAGTTATCTACACTTATACTCTCTCGTCTCTCTAGTCCTCTCCCATAGTCCAGACACTCTCATCCAGCATCCTGCAAGGGTCTAGGACATTACCCCCCAGTCAATTACCCCCCGTACATTCCCCCCCCCCCCGGAGCAATTACTTCTCTGTCCATCACCCCAAGCTCAAGAATCCTGAATAACCCGAACTCTATACCTATATATTACCTTAATCCTAACCTTAAGAAAAAGCCTAATTACCCCACGGGGATTATTACTCCGGGGGGAGGAGGGATGTCCAGGGTGTAATTGACGGGGGGGGGGGGGGGTAATGCCCTGTTGCCCTTCCTCCACACCTCTGCCTTCCACCATCTTCAGTGCTTCTCCTACTGTTATATAGGTCTTCGTTGTGCTTGATTTTTTTTTATATCGGAAGGGATATCTTTTTGGATAGCCTTTGTCCAACCAAGAACAAACTACAAAGGCATATGTTGTTGGATTTTGCAGTTGTCGCTCTTGAAAGAGTGACTGTCCCCAGCTAACGAGCCTTATCTGCTCCGAGGTTCGAACTAGAGACTTTTCGGTTATTAAGCAACCATTGGTTTTTTTTATCTTCCAATAATTTTTTTCATTCTTCTGCCTTTGTTTCGTGTGCTTGCCACTGTTCCTTGTAGAATTGTTTTCTCTAGTATCCACAACCTTGCTACATGCCAGTACAGTTTCTGTTTTTTTAACGTCTGACCCGCATTTAGAAACAACAAAAAATGTCGAAAAAAAAAGAAAAAAAAACAAAAAAAAAAAAAACGATGGCTGCACGGAAGAAGCAGGATAACCCCTTCAGCAGACGACCTCATATTTTACCCAGATGTCACAAAACCTGATTACGCCCCTGTTCACGTAGTCTAACGAAATCCGTGAAACTGATGTCCAGCAAACCACGTGGCTAGGATCACGTTTTTTGTGTGCCTACAATTTGTCTTCGTGTGAAGATAAACCCGATGCGGAGTTGAACGAAATTTGTTTAGCGCTAGAAGAAATAGCGCCGAATAGGGCTTTAGACTATTCACACCACATTTGTAGCGGCTATAGAAATGCTGCGCGTCAATAGATTGAAACGTTTTGCGCATTTCATGAGGGGGTAGGGGAAGAGTCTAGGGATTAGGGTGGTGAGGTGGGGGGAGGGGGAACCAGATATATGCAGGGAGACAATTTTCAGATATCTAGTCTAGAATACGAAAAGTGTTTTACAAAGCAATGTAAAAACACTTTATGTATATATATATATATATATATATATAATCAGCAATAACAATGCAAAGATTATACTTTATAATTGAAAACAATAATTATACCACACATGGTTTCACTCATTGTAACGCTTTCTTTGAATCTATTCCTTCATTCAATGATTCACAAGGTTGTAGGGGCCTATAACGATTTACTGGGGAAAATAGATCTAAGGCGGGTGTGGGCGGGGGCGAGATATATATTGTTACAGAGCAAAGACATAGAGAAGAAAGAAAAACTAAAATAGCCGTCTGTCACCACGTGGTGCAACAGCCTCCATTACCGGCCATCTTGTCCGTCAGTTCACGGCACCGGCCACACGTCGCTCTGGTGACGTGGGAGGTGATTTGCTTTTGGCCACCCGAGGTGCCAGTCTGCTCACGTCATCCAGACAATGGCAGGCCACCCACACGTTTCCGTCTCGTCATTCAGGCTGGAGCCGCCGACCTTTCGAATGTTCCAGATGGAAGAAATGCACTTTGTTGCTGAATTAACAATCTCTCTATCTCGCTCTTTTCCTCTTTCCCCTCTTCTCTCTCTCTCTCTCTCTCCCTCTCTCTCTCTCTCTCTCTCTCTCTCTCTCTCTCTCTCTCTCTCTCTCTCTCTATATATATATATATATATATATATATATATATATATATATATATATATATATCCGCCATATTTTAATGCAAAATTAACAATATGTAGGCATATATATATATATATATATATATATATATATATATATATATATATATATATATATATATATACACACATACGGGTCAAGTGAAGTTCCCCTTTCGAACCTTACTGTCCATGGGGCAAGTGAAATAGAGTTCACCTGTTTCTGTGACATCGGCATTGAAGGTGATAGTATGCTCAGCACTATGCCCAACTGCCTATACCTTCCGTATCGTGAAGTGGGTGCCCATAATAGGTGGGTGGAATCTGGGGACTTTCTAAAGAATTGAACCCGGATTCTAACTCGAGACTTTTGGGTTAGCATTCGTATGCTCTACCATTTGACCACGCCGTTGTTTGTGTAAATACATACATAAGTACATATAAAAAACATTGATATATTTATTTTATGTATAACATGACAGCAGCCAATGATGATACTTTTCTTGCATTTGCAGATGGGTTTGCTATCAGACATGTTGAGGTTCGCGGCCTTCATTAGTTTTGTCCTGGCCATTCATGGATCTCCCAACTGCCCAGAGGACTGCTCATGCTCCCACTCTACCCAAGAGGTTGTAGGTCCTGTCTACAAGGTCCTGTGTGTCCAGAAAGGTCTCCTGTCGATCCCAGACCTCACCGTGCTGCAGGCGATTCAACTTCCGGTTGTCTTAAACCTGGAACAAAACGAGATCAAATCCGTCTCTATGTTGGACTTCCCGCCAGGGTTGAATATTTTCTCGCTGGACCTGACCAAGAACCCTGAGATGAAAATCGCCCAGGACGCCTTCAACAACATGAACATGACGCTTAAGAAGCTGGTCCTTGAAGCCATCAAGATGACTTTCGAGCATCCCCTGGCAATGCTCAACAAGCTCTCTGTCTTAGAGGAACTATCCCTCAGCCACAACAATCGTGTGGGGTACGTCACCGGCGCTATCGAAGACATCCGGGTGTCTTTATTCCAAGGTCCGGTCGTCAGATCGTTAAAAATTTTACGCATGTCTAACTGCGGGATTCGATCCATGGTCCATTCGACTCTAGCGGGTTTACACGCTCTGGAGGAACTTGATTTGTCCAAGAACAAATTTGCGCAAGTGCCTTCAACCATAAAACATCTGAAGAACCTGAAAAGCTTGTTCATGTTCAGGAGCGGCTTACACACCGTGGAGGACAACTCATTCCAAGGGATGAAATCCCTAGAGGTTATCGAACTCAACACGAACACGATCAAAACTTTGTCGAAAGACGCGTTTAAAGGGCTGGAACATTCTTTAAAGAAGCTTCGACTTGATCGATGCTTTATGCAACAAATCCCAACCGAAGCGTTGGCGAATTTGTATAAACTGGAGTACTTGGATTTATCCCAGAACGCGTTCACCATAGCCCCGCCTAAAGTGTTTGTAGGTCATTACTGCCTGCGTACTTTACTCATTAGTTCCGAGAACATGGTCGTGGACACCAGCACGTTCGCTGGGCAGGAGACCTGCATTCGGGACCTCACCATGAAGCAGATGAAGCTCACCCGAGTCCCCCGTGAGGCTTTGGTTCACCTGAAGTCCTTGCAGGAGCTTAACCTTGAGAACAACCTCATCCACCGCCTTCCTAAAAACGCTTTCTTCGGCATCAAAGCTATGATCATCAGCTTAGCGTACAACAACCTCACCCACATCGAACCAGGCGCCTTCAACGGCCTACCGAAAAGAGTGAGTATAAACCTCCGTCATACTCATGTATCGGATATCGATTTCTTGATCGATTACCCGGAAGACGCCATTGAAACTGTCAACCTTGACAACGCCCACCTGTTATGCAGGTGCTCTATGAAGTCCTCGCTCAACGCCACGCTGAACGTCAATATCCACGGCACCTGCATGAAGCAGAACCTCGTTCTGAACCTCAACAGCAACAGGTTGGCCGCCATCTTGGACGAAGCTTGTTTAGAGGAATCGGCTTCGAATTCGAGTTCCCTAACCATGAGAACAATCACAACACAAATAGTTTTATTTTTTGCTATGTGGTGGGGCACACGTGTGTAAAAACTGCTGAGAATTATTTTGTGTTCAGTTAGACGTGTAACGTACAAGATAGCTAGTGATGTGGGCGTTAGAGATTTGTTTTGACAAAAGTGGGATCGATTCCTATAGGTGTCAGTTAATTCTTGGTTAAAGCTTTGTCTTGACAGATGCGGAATCGATTCCCGGATCTGTCAGGTGTTTCTGCGTTTGCGCTTTGTCTTGACAAATGTAGTATCGATTCCTGGATGAAACAAGTGATCATTACATTGATTTAGCCATAAGTTTAGTATGAGTTACTTCTTTCGTCGATTGTTGTCGATCTTTGGAAAAGCTGTGATTTATACCGTTCCACAGCGTTCGTGGCTACACCATAGGCCACAGAGAGAAAAAAACTGCACCTCACCCCATTAATTATAAACAATCAGAAGTTATTTGAACCTTCCTTGAACCACACATATTCTCACAATTCACATACTAATTAACCCTTTCACGCACATACAACAACTTGGCTCTCATTGGAAGAGTCACTTGAGTCAACTAGCCAATCCGTAATGTCATCGAGCTCACTCCTAAATTAAAAAAAAATCATTCTCATTCGATTTTTATGTTCACAATCATCTAACGTCATTTAAAATTTTAAACAAATGTAAGCAATAAAACTATTGATACAAAAACTGCAGTGATTTTTTTATAACGCTATCATTCAGTCCAAATCAGCGGCTTGGAAGTCTCCCCCAATGTGTCACACTTTGTCACATCTGTGTGCCATTGTGGTTGACTAGCGACACTCCCAGCCTTCACGTGGGCTTCAAACTGTAACCCCACAGCCCAGCCTCAGAAATAAAAGCACTAACAAACACGCACTAAAGAACACGCACTAGGAAACACGCACTAAAGAACACGCACTAACAAACACGCACTAACAAACACGCATTAATAAACACGCACTAACGAACACGCACTAACGAAAACCTACCAACAGGTAACCTCAACCAAACTAAAACAAACACACATCTACAAACGGACTCCCGCAACTGTAAAACCAACACAAGAAAATATATTTAGCCAGCCTGTGTTTCTTTGCTATGTGTACCAGCATAACGTTATAGCTGTGTTGTTTTCTGTGTATTGTAACTCTATATTGTGATATAACTTTGTGTTGACGGATTGGAGTTGACAGGGGTTTCACTTTCGTCCAAATTCTAGATCTTTTCAATTCAAGAATACCCGAAACCAAAACATTTAAATGGAGACAAGGGGCCACTCCAAGTTTAAACTTTATTTCAAAACTTTTAAATTAATATCGAAATTGTTAAATCCGAACTTTTGAATGAACACCTATGGAAATGGTAACAATTGGCCTACAGTCATCGACGTAGCTTCGTTTTGTCAAACTGGACCTGTACATTTTATCAATTCATTCCTATATCTATATCTATCCAAACACAGACGTATAATCGAGATCAAGAATCGTAGTTCAAAGCCATGTCGCTGTCTTTAGGCATCGTTACCACAATTTTTTAAAACAACGTTCAGTCCACATTCTCTAGAATATTCCTATGACATTCTCCACCCTATACCTGCTGGTCAGATTGTCACCATTTCCCACCGGAGTACTACACCCGTTATATTTAAAAGTGGTTTTATGAACGTAAATTGATGTTCGCTGTTATATGATATATACATAAGATATACAGGTAAAATATGTTATAGCAATAGATTTACATCATTTACTGATTACATTTACAGTCATCATCTATTGAACAAACTGACATCATTTACTGACCACATTTACGTAATTTGCAGACCAAATTTACATCATCTAAATTGATCTCATGTATTGACCAAATGTACATCATTTCTGTCGGACTGGGATGATATCAGCGTGAAAGTTTGGAGTAGTTGTGAATGAACAAAAATATTAGAAATAAAATTTTTCTTGAACACTTGTAAACGAATTCTATTCTATATGAAAATGTAAAGTGAAAAAAAAACCCACGTTAAATGAAAATAATTTGTGTAGGTGTGTAAAATGAATGTTTGGTATGAAATTGGGAAATGAAAGATGAAAGCGATGAACAGAACCAATCGCATTTGTCAATTTTAAAATCTTGTATACATCATCTCCACGTATCAATGGCCGGAACAAGGTCCAGATGTTACCATGGCAACCACTCACATCTTTACCCACTAACCCACTGTATACAACACCTTCCCCCTTCCCCTATTCCCTAACACCATCATCCCCGTTTTTCACCCATGACCCCCACCCCTGAACCCCCTATCTCCCGACTCACCCCGTCTTATGTAACTTCACTGGTACCCTGACCCACCTGACCCACCTTGTCTGATGTATCTTCACTGATACCCTGGCCACAGTGGGGATCGTACAAAGAACAAGTTCGGCTACCCCCCTCCTCACCCCACCCCCGAGTATGACAGGCAAGTGAAAAACAGAAACACCCCCCTGTATATTTTTCTAACTCATCCGTTCATTAAGGTGATACAATTATTATTTTGGTAACAACAATTTTGCTTATTAAATAAAATATTATAAAAAACACTCATTTAAATAGTCTTTTTTGTATTTTTCAGTGTATGTGTATGTGTGAGGTAACTGTCAAAATATATAACTTGTTGCCTTGTTGAATAATCCCTGATAACTACATTTCAACGCGAAAGCTAACCAAAATACTAAACCTAACCCTATCCCAAATCTCGTCATATAAATACTAGCCGTCCCGGTAAATACTAGCCGTCCCGACCAGGCCCTGCTCTCGCTTCTGTGAAAAACCTTTCTGTTAAAGACCATTACCTGTGTGTTTAGTAATCATCATAAACCCGGCATTGCCCACCCAATTCACAACCAACCAAAACCTAAACAACAAAACGCAAACATAACGCTAACACAATTTCAAATACAAACGAAAACAAAATCCTAACAACAAACCCAACCACAACCACAAACACCAATACAAACACAAAGAAAAAACAAACAAAAAAGCAAACGAAAACAAAAACCTAACAACAAACCCAAACCCAACCACAACCACAAACACCAATACAAACACAAAGAAAAAAACGGAAAAGCAAACGAAAACAAACCAAATCCAAACGCAAAACCAACCACAAACACAAACCCAAAGAAAAAAACACAAACAAAAAGAAAACGAAAACAAACCAAATCCAAACGCAAAACCTGGCCGTATGAGGTGCAGTCCTGAAGTACGTGCTTTGTATTATCCGGGGCCATGCCACAAGGGCAAGTTTCACCACACCCAACTTTTAGTTTTTTTGTTATACTTGTGCTGTTTTAGTCTGTTGTGGCCTGTTCTGAGTCTAAAGATTGTGTTGTAGTATGCGTGTCAATTTGTGAAATCCGTCGTCTTTTTTTGTAGTGTGGGTATAAGCTATTTCTTTATCACACTGAAAATATAAAAATTCAAGTGCTGAGTGGATTACAATCCATCCATTAATATCTGAAGCTATGAATGACAACCCAGATGACATCTAGCTGACCTATCAATGTATCACAGTAAGCTGAAATGTTGTGAGGACGATATGGGGAAAACCCGATTTAATCTCAGTGCGCAAATACGCGCCGTGGCGTTTAAGTTTTTTTAGCTGGCCAGCGGTTGAAATCAATAAGGAAAAAAAATATTGACAGGGGGGGGGGGGGGGGGGTCAGAGTTGTGGATGAGATAGTGGTGGGTGTGGGGGTTGGGGGGTTGTTATACAAACACCCGGGTAGATCGTGGGGGGTCACTGGGTTGCGTAAATACTCAGATAGGTTAGAGAAATATTAGTCTGAGGTTAAAAGTGTTTTCGTGCCTACATTTAGAGTCGGTTAACAAATTCCGTTTTGGAGCGAGGGGGGAGGGGGGATTTTTGTGTATGATTATTGATTGCGAGGGTTTTTCTTCACTATTCAATGCAAAGTAACCCCCCCCCCCCTACCCCAACTCTCTTTTCTACATTGCTTTTTAAAACCAAGACCAATGAAATAGTGGAATTCGACAGAGAAGACTTTAGACAAGCGGAGAAGCTGTGGATATTTGATATTTGTGGATATTCTATCTAATATTTGTTGATATCTGTTGATATTTGTGGATATTTGTTGATATTTGTGGATATCTGTTGATATTTGTAGATATCTGTTGATATTTGTAGATATGTTTTAATATTTGAAGATATATGTAGACGTAAATAGGCATACGGCCTTTATAAAGTAAAACTACAGCTCGTTACATTAAATACAGATCTAGGAAAAGTTATGAAATTTTAACATTCACTATTTCTTTTGCAGTGTAATATAACTTTCATCTAAATACTTCACAAACACACACGCAACGAATACACACGCACACGCATATGCACAGGAATACGCACAAGCACACACACATACACACTCTTACGCACACACACACACGCGCACACACACATCCACACATCCACACACACATTGATCATGGCATGGCATAGGGGTTGACATAGAAAATAACAAAGTAAAACGCCCTCAGATTATGTCCTGCGTTAAATTACTTTTGTTTTTAATTAGAATGCTACGCTAGGCAAACCAATCAGCCACTTGAGTTGAACTTTATTCAGATTCGCCTCAATCAATCTAACATATTCACTGCTTAGCTTATACAGCCCGACGCATTGAAATGTAAAATACTGACTAGATGTCTTCTATACTGAATTTTATTCGCTGATTAATTAAGGGAGGTAAGTTTGTGTTCGTGCTTTGCACATTTCTGCTGCGGTGATCCTAATCTTGGTTCTAATTTCCTGTGGACAAGTTCACATCTGAAATCAAGTCCTCACCCCTCCCCCCACCCCTCGTCAGGACGACGGAGAGCGTTTGAATTCAACAAACAATTACACCAGACAAATCTTCTGCATTAAAGTGGATCCAAATCAAGTTAAAAATTTGCCGCATCCCTTAAACAGACAAACACACAAACAGACAGATAATTTGAACTAACTGAAAGCTTATAAAAACTGTTTTGTTCCCTTTCATGAGCCTGGAACAAAAGTTCAGATTTTATTCGACAGGTCGCGTCAACCCTGAAAGACCAACCCAATTGAGAAGCTGATTTCATAGTCCCTGGGGGTGGCCGAAAAAATAGGGGGGCGTCTTCAATTTCTGAAGCAGACGATTGTTTATGTCAGCTTGCTTCATAAGGTGATTGACATATGTGACCCACGGGACGTCAGTGTGGGGGGGGGGGGGGGGGAAGGGGGATTCTTGTTTACACCAGTGTTTGTTTGTGTGTGATTGTCTGTGTTTGTGTGTGTTTGTGTGTGTTTGTTTGAGTGTGTCTATAGGGAGTGAAGTTCTACATTGGTCTGGAGTTGAAAATTTTACGTGTGGGTATTGTTTGACGTACGTGTGTGTGTTTGTGTGTGCGTGTGTGTGTGTGGTGGAGAGGGGTGTGGGATAATGCTGTTTTGTATTAGTGAGGTGTTTAGTGGGAAATAGATTGGGTGAACAAGTCGGTGGGTGGGGCAGGGGGAGGGGGTTGTTTAGAAGGTGAGATAGCTGGTGGGGTATTGGTTTGTGGGAAATTGGTTTGTGGGATATTTGTTTTGAGGGAAAAAAATTTGTGGAAAATTTGTGCAAAAATCATATTCTTCCGATTTCTGTTCGTTTTCTGTTCCTCCCTGTCAATTCAAAAGTTAACCACTCTTTGCACTAAGTAATGGATGACCTGTGCTGATGGTGTATCTGATTGGTGAAAGATGTTCAAGTATCTCGCTAAAATACTGAAGGCTATGTGCAGACAACTCCGATAAGCATTTATTAGCAGCCCTAACAAGAGTTATGGGACCGGGCTAGTGGGGGTTAGGAGCTTATCAATATGTCATTAGTAATCAGTGTTTCATTCATTTCTCTCTGTGGTAGGGACACTTCAAACTTTTGATGGGAGGGGAGGAGGGTGGACCTAAATTTTCGTGGGGGGGGGGGGGATACTTGTTAAAGTAGTTATTGTCTATGGGAAGGAGCACTCCGAATTGATGCCTGAAAGAAACTGACAGTAATTGCCACCAATCAATATATCAGTCAATAATTTCCATTTATTATTTCAGGCTGTGTGTTTGTATGTGTGTCTATGTGTGTGTGTGTCTATGTGTGTATATATGTGTGTGTGTGTCTATGTGTTAGTAAGGTTAAAGGTTAGTGGGAAGATGTCATGTCCATATACGGAAATAACAAAAAATACATCTCCTAGATCAGATGGACGTTTTGTCTAGCCGACTAGGAAAAAAAATATTGGTCTGATTTATATCGATTTATCTGTCCCTTGATGTACATAAATAAAAGTTAACACTGAGGCTACTCGCACCAGTCCGACGAGGTCCATTAGCATGTACACGAAGCAATACTTGATGGAACCTTCGTTTTTTACTATAGGCCTATATAGGTTGTTTTATTCAGAGTTTACCTAAGGTGCTAATAAACGGTTTTCTTTGGTCTAATGAATGGTGTCTTCATACCACTTTTCGATTACTTAAACGTCAAGAATAAAAATAAAATTTTTCTTTAACTTACTAAATTAATTTTTGTATAATAAACTAATGAATAGTTTGCTACGTTTTTATTTTATTATTTTATTAGATAGTTCAGCTTATTAATTCTTCTGCAACGTTTGAAGAAAAAAAAGGGAAGTGACTCCGATAAAAAAAACCTTCTCAGGGGAACGGTAATTAAAGTTTCAGAATAACATCCGTTAATTAGTATCCTTATTTCTTTAATTGGCATTACTCAACTATAGCCCCCCCCCCCCCACTCCCTAAATGTTTCCAGATAATCTCCATCCCCCTACAAATAATCTCCACCCCCCTACAAACAATCTCCACCCCCTACAAATAATCTCCACCCCCCCCCCCCTACAAATAATCTCCAACCCCCTACAAATAATCTCCAACCCACTACTCCTACACGACAGTGGAAGCCGACCGTGAGTCACCGATCCGATGTAGGAGTTAAAAATGTCAACGAAACAAAACCTCGTCGATTCTCGCGGGACCCGGCGTGGCGTCGTCCACAATTGGATTGGTTATGTCGATCTACCCTCGGTCCGTGGACCTCAAGTTTGCTCAAATAATGAACGCAGCACCCAAGGGGGCCATGTATTTTATGAATGCGAAACTAATTTCTTCACGGATTTTTTTTTCTTTCTAATCAAACAGATAGCTCGAGTTTTCGCAGGGGGTAATTTGCATTCAGACGTAAATCAGAGGAAATGTTTAGAATTTTTTTGTCTGGTCAGTTTCTAAAGTTCAGCCAGGGCTTTAGGTGGGCGAAAAATCAATAGGCTAAAATATCATACATTCTATTGGTTAGATGGCTAAGTTACAATATGACATAGAAAAAAAGTGGTTAAATAGATAGGTGACAAGGAAATGAACAGTGGCCAAACTACCTTGATACAGGACTAACATATGTTCAATATAATTCGAATTAAATAAAAATTTACTGGCTAATTAACACGACTCAATTTATAATCGTAATAA